>NC_034414.1:3653442-3855572 GCF_002078875.1 Numida meleagris | reverse complement strand
ACCAGCCAACCAGTTCTTAACCCACCGAACAGTCCATCCTTCAAATCCATACCTCTCTAATTTGGAGAAAATGGTAGAGTTGGAAAACCATTTGGAAAATGGTAGAGTTCTCAATTCTTGGTGGAACCAGGAGAGGGGACAGCAAAACTGCTACCTTGGACTTCCAGAGGGCAGACTTCAAATCGTTAAGGAGACTGGTAGGGAGGGTCCCTTAGAATTTGGTCTTGGAGGGTGGTAAAGGGGTCCAGGAAGGCTGGTTGCTCCTCAAGAAGGAAGTCCTGAAGGCGCAGGAACAGGCTGTCCCCTGAGCTGCAAGATGAACCGGGGGGGAAGAAGAGTGACGTGGATGAACAAGGAGCTTTTCCTGAGGCTCCAGGAGAAAAAGAGAATCTACCCCCTGTGGAGGAAGGGACAGGCAACTCAGCGAGACTACAAAGACGTTGTGAGGATGTGCAAGGAGAAAATCAGAAAGGCAAAGTCCCAGCTTGAACTCAACTTGGCCGCTGGGGTAAAGGGGAACAAAAAACTCTTACAAATATATTAACAGCAAGAGGAGGACCAAGGAGAATCTCCATTCTTTACTGGACGCGGCTGGGAATGCGGCCACTGAGGACACTGAAAAGGCTGAGGTTCTCAGTGCCTTCTTTATGTCTGTCTTTAAAAGTCAGACCACTTATCCTCAGAGTACTCTACTCTCTGACCTGGAAGTCTCAGATGGGGAGCGAAACAACCCCCCCCCCCCCCCCCCCCCCCCGCCATGATTCAGGAGGAAATGGTCAGAGACATACTATTCCACCTGGACTGCCACAAGTCCATGGAGCCAGATGAGATCCATCTGAGAGTTCTGAGGGAGCTGGCAGTGGAGATAGCCGGGCTGCTTTCCATCATCTATCAGCGTTCCTGGTCAACTGGAGAGGTCCCAGAAGACTGGAGACTTGCCAATGTGACTCCCATCTACAAGAAGGGTCGTAAGGAGGATCCGGGGAACTACAGGCCTGTCAGCCTGACCTCGGTGCCACGGAAGGTTATGGAGCAGATTGTCCTGAGGGAGATCACGCGGCATTTGCAGGACAACCAGGGGATCAGGCCCAGCCAGCATGGGTTTGTGAAGGGCAGGTCCTGCCTGACCAACCTGATTTCCTTCTATGATCAAGGGACCCGCCTGGTGGATGAGGGAAAGGCTGTTGATGTGGTCTACCTAGACTTCAGCAAAGCCTTCAACACTGTCTCCCACAGTATTCTCCTGGAGAAACTGGCAGCCCATGGCTTGGACAGGTACACTCTTTGCCAGGTAAGGAGCTGGCTGGAGAGCCGGGCCCAGAGAGTGGTGGTGAATGGAGTTAAATCCAGCTGGCGACCGGTCACGAGTGGTGTTCCCCAGGGGTCGGTGCTGGGGCCTGTCCTCCTCAATATCTTTATTGATGAACTGGATGAGGGCATTGAGAGCACCCTCAGTAAGTTAGCAGACAACACCAAGCCGGCAGGAAGTGTCGATCTGCCTGGGGGTAGAGAGGCCCTACAGAGAGATCTGGACAGGCTGGATCTCTGGGCTGAAGCCAATGGGATGAGATTCAACAAGACCAAGTGCCAGGTCCTGCACTTTGGCCGCAACAACCCCAGGCAACGCTACAGGCTTGGGGCAGAGTGGCTGAAAGATTGTGTAGAGGAAATGGACCTGGGGGCATTGGTCGATGGTTGACTGAGCATGAGACAGCAGTGTGCCCAGGTGGCCAAGGAGGCCAATGGTATCCTAGCTTGTATCAGAAATAGTGTTGCCAGTAGGAGTAGGGAAGTGACGCTTTGTGCTCAGCACTGGTGAAGCCACACCTCGAGTACTGTGTCCAGTTTTGAGCCCCTCACTTCAAGAAAGACATTGAGGCCCTGGAGCATGTTCAGAGGGTGACGAAGCCCGTGAGGGTTCTGGAGCACAGGCCTTATGAGGAGCGGCTGAGGGAGCTGGGATTGTTCAGTCTGGAGGAGGCTCAGGGGAGACCTTATCGCTCTCTCTATAGCTACATGAAGGGAGGTTGTAATGAGCTGGGGGTCGGCCTCTTCTCTCTTGTAACTAGTGACAGCACGAGGGGGAGTGGCCTCAAGTTACAACAGGGGAGATTTAGGCTGGACATTAGAAAACACTACTGTTCTGAAAGAGTGGTCAGGCGCTGGAATGGGCTGCCCAGGGAGGTGGTTGAGTCACCGTCCCTGGAGGTGTTCTTGAAACATTTAGATACAGTGTTGAGAGACATGGCTTAGTGGGGTTATTGGTGGTAGGTGGATGATTGGACTGGATGATCTTGTAGGTCTTTTCCAACCCAGCTAATTCTATGATTGACAAACATCAGCTGCCCTAGGAGCCAAAAAGATGTGTCATGTTTAACCCAAATTTTATATTACTGTTGATACAGAAAAATCATTATCTGAAAATCACACAATTGGAGTGCCAGGTTCTGAATTGATCCTCATAGCAAAGTAAGACTAGAAATTGTACTTTACATTCTTTTGCAAGCCAACTGCACTTCAGATTACTGCTGACCTTTTCACAACAGCATTGATTCAGCTAGCTAGACTGGAAGCCAAAACACAAAGTCACCTAAGGGGTAATGGGTTAAAGCAAGCAGCAGAACAGAGCAGAAGGCCTGACCTTCAAAGGTTCGTGTCAGTTGTGCCCAAGTAAATGGAGGAAACTCTTTATTACCAATGTAGTTGTTCCTACATAGAAATTATAATTCTAGAAAAAGTTTTTAAATAGAAAAAATAATTCATGTGCATGAATCTGGCCTTTCTAAGGCCAGTGCCTTAAGAGTCTGAATCAGCCTAAATGTCAGTTACCCAAGTACTAATATCCAACAATGACCTTCATCTTCCCAATATACTTGCACAATTTTCTATTTTGCCAGTTAAATTAGCATTCAAGTCCACATGAGTATGGCAAAACTATTTTCTGTTTTGCCTAAGAAATCCACAGTGGAAAACACTGCCCATATTCCACTGGCAAGGAAGAGTTTCATGGAGAGAAAAATTACCATCACTCCTACTCCAGGTAATGGGAATGCATTAGTAACAATTTCAGGCTGCCATGGGATCCCTATTGTCCAAATCAAGCACTGTAGTCTTTGAGACATTTTAGAAAGAAATGTTAGCCAGCTAGAGGTAGTCATGACGTTGTCAAGAACTGAATCAACTTTGCAAAAAAACAGAACTTTACTACCTTAAGACTGGAGTCTGGAATGCAAGGGAGCAAAGAACAGGGAGATCTGCTTCTGAGGAAACAGAAAAGGCAGGAAAAATTAAGAGCTACTGCTTGAACTTCCCAACCTCTCTCACGGTCAGCAGAAGCAAGAGTCCCACTAATCTAAGCCTTGTGCCTCGGTTTCCGTGCATGCAAAGCAAAGAGCAAGCAGGTGGTCCAATTGCCATTACAGAGACCTGCTGCCTTGGCCAAATGCCTGCTTTACCCATGCTAGGAACCAGCCGATAGTTTTTCAGTGTAACCTCATTACAAATTACATCTCTCTTTTCCCAAAACATAGTGTCTCTGAGCTAACACCAAATCAAAACCAGATCTGAGGATGTTACTTTGCGTTCATGTAAAGCTACCAGTATGTACAAATGCATTCTCAAGTGAAAGCTTGAGGGAAAAATACAAGTTGTAAGAATTAGGGTAACAAAATAATGAAAATGAAGATGATAGGTAAACAATCCTAAGGAAGATGAGAGATAGAAAGGAGTTTGCATTTCAGGGGAAAGGCTTCTGTTCTTTTTAGAGCACATTAAGCAAAATAATAACATATTTAAAGGAATCCAAGCAAGGAAAAAAAAAAAGAATTGGAACTGCAAATATGTAAACCTAACTTACATTTAATATAGCCAATTTCATCCTAATCATTTTCAAGCACTTTCTTAAGCCTGTAAGTAGAAGAAAATCCAATTTCTGCTATTGAAACCCAGTAACCTCTGCAAGGACAATAGATTTGCAATACATACAGCTTCAGTGAGGGATTTCAGGACAATATATAAAAATGGTGAAATCATCAACATAATAAAGCAAAATAATAAATGCAATGAATCAGAAGAAGGAAAGTAGTGATGTCTAATCTAGAAAGTGAAGGACAAAATTAAGACAAGAAAGGAAGCTTAGTAGAACAGTCAGGAAAGGAGTTCCTAGAATAACCAAAGGGTATTTTGAAATTTACCCTTCAGATGTGAAGAACAGATACACTAACTGGAAAAAGTGGCAGAGTATCTTATTGGAAAAATTTCTGAGTACTAAAAGAAAAAATCGTAAGAGTCCCCAATTCAATAGGAAACTAGCATCAATATAAGTTATCTTCACAAATGTTGCACACACTTCTGTGCTCAATTCAATTACTTGAATCAATGTCTCTCTTTAGATCATTTTCTTCCCCAAGTTCAAAGAAGTTGATTATTAAATAGATTCAGGTGTCTTCAAAAATTGCACTTGAGAGATTTTTCGAATACATCTAAATATCCAAATCAAATTGATTTCTTATTTTGTAAGATTTCTGGCAGAAAGAGGAATTATCTTTCTAGAAATTAAATATGCACATGAATATTTTATTGAAAACCTTTCTTCATCTGTCAATAGTGTTAAGTAAGTTAAAATGAATATTAAAAAAAATATATTGGATAAGCAGTTTGCTTACTCTTCTGCACCTGCTTCAGACTATTTTCTTGTATTGCCGTGCTGCTCCTTATCAATCACCTTTATTCAGTAAGCCTCGCAACACCCCAGCAACACCATTATCAGAGCTTCCAGACAGCAAACCAAAACAGAAAAAAAAAAAAACTGTGCAGAGATATACTAGGATACAGGCAGATCCTATATCCTTGAAAACTCAAACTTCCTTTTCTCAGCAGGACAGTGCAGTTGGACAAACCTATCTCATTTTTAGTTTCAGGTTCAATAAAGCTTCTCATGCAATACAGTAATACAATAAACATGTTGGGTTTTTTCTTCATTAAAATTACGTTTCCATAAATTAATTACACTGGAAATGCAGAGAACTGATTACTTGAAAACACCGCTTAATACAGATATATAATGCAAATATATGTGTCAATTTTCAGTTGTGAGGAGAAACAGATGTATTAAAATTGCACTGGTGTAAGTCAACTACATCTGGATTATGTCAAAAGCTCAATGCCTCTTAATAAAATCAGGACAGTTTCCCCTTAAACAGACACCTTCTGTACTATCAGTGTACAAACTCAATTCCAAATTTATCTGAATGAAAACCATAAGGAGAAATGCCAGGAAGGGATGTAAATTGCGCATACTGAAATTCAAAAAAGGAAGTAGGCAGTTAACCATACAGCAGAGCCTTAGGTTAGCAATAACTTTCCTCCCAATAGCTGCTTACCTTTTCTGCCTTGTTTTTATATGCACATTACTTTCGAATACGCAGAGTCATATCAGTAAGTCACTTACAAGATTTATGGGAAAAATGTGTCAGTGTAAACTGACATTTGTCATGGATTTAGATTTGCGTTTTTTAGAACTGATTTTGTTTTTCCATCTCCTGGAAACAATATATATTCACACAAAGAAAAAGGCAACAAATAATATTTACTAGAAGAGGCCTCAGTTAAGCTATTACCACGGGCAAAACACATTTGATGTTAAAAATAAGAGAAAGTAAGTATTTTGACAAGAAACAGAATGATTTTTCTATCTTTTTTTTTCCTATTTTTTCTATCTAATTTTTGACTGAAGGTTAGAACTTAATTTTATTCAATAGTTTACAAAAGAAAAATGATTATAGTTAAAAGTTGTGGGGACAAAGAGGTGGTTGGTTGTTTTGTTGGCTTGCTTTTGAAACTAGCTTTGCCTTACAGCAAAGCCTTTAATTTTAATCCCACAACTGGTCAACGTGTAACACCTGGTAGATGCCCTTTCTCCGGATGCAGCAAAGCTGCTGTACCTGTTACCTATACTACAGACACTGGGGACTGTAGGTTTCCTAGCTCCCCAAAAGCCATCCTCTCCCCTGTCTGTTATTAGGAAAAGGGCCTCTATACCCCCAAAACCATTGTTTAAGAGCAGCAGAGAGACAGCTTGAGCATCAAGTAGCTGAAAAAAATCTTACAAGTATCAGCACTTAAATCAGACTTTTTCACTTCAAAACTTTCACCTCTACAAAATAGTTTCCCCCGCTGCACTTGCTCTATCTCCAAAAGGCAGTCATAGAAATTTAACAGCATCTTATGTCCCTCCAGTGCTCTTGATGCAAAATACAGCGTAGGATAAGAGAAGAAATTCACACATGCAAAGGAGGTTGGAAGGGACCTCAGAAGGTTGTCTGCTCCAGCCTCCTTTTGAAAGCAGGGCTAACTTCAGACACTTGGTTATGTGGGGTCCGTCTAACCCTAGTTACACAGCTGCTCAAAATTACAGCAACTACCCAGCCATAGCCAGAATACATTCCAGAAATATTCTCCAAATCATGCTTGTCCAGTCATCTAAAATAAATGCACTGGCCTGTTACTGGCATGTGTTTTTCAGTCAGTGCTTTCATTGCTGAATTTTCTTGTCAACTTAAATTGTGAACATCCACTAGTTTTTAAAAGAAATGACCTTCCAGGTAGTGAAAAACCATTAGTGATAAACTCCACAGTAATTATGTCCTTCACAGAACACGTATCATAACGAACAAAAAGGACAGTCATAGTAACCTTATCTTGTGTTGATTGACATTTCCATTTGCTAGAACGTAAATCCATGTTCTCAAAATATATTGCCCTTGCTGTTTTTTGCTATTGAAGGTAGTTGGGCTTGTCTGCAGTACTCAATCCCATAACTTCTCTCAAATACTCACACAGTATACAGCTCAGTGAAAGCATCTGTACAAGGCAGATTCAGCCCTTTTTAGCTCACTCTGTATGTTTACCACAGTAGAAAACAGATTTTCTGACAATCCTGCATTCAGGAGAGAATTCAGACAGCTTGTTTAGTATGCAACCCATAAGATTTTACATCAACTTTAATCATTAATGCTCTTTGTTACTATCAAGGGAACCCGGCCTCAAGATAACATGATTTCATACTGTCTGATAAGAAAAAAAAGCAACAGTACTTTGAGAGAGGAAGGACAGGATCTGATAGGAATTCCCCTCTCAAGTAGGCAGACCTCCAGATGAATACATCTGGCCTTGGAACCGTGTTAAATCACAGCATCTAAGAGACTTGCCTGTCACAACCTTTTCTCAAATGTGGGACCTCATATAAAGTCCGTGGATAAAATTTGAAAGTAAAACACATCACTGGGCTCTATACAACACAAAAAAAAAAAAAAAACAATGGAAGACAGGAACCTCTATGACTCAAATTTGCTTTACTAGTCCTCAGAATTACCTAAAACACAATGCAAAGCAATTCTCACAGTCTTCATAGGTTCATGAGAAAGTTGATATTCAATCACAATGAGTAACTAAAATCTTTTGTGCTGCAAGAAAGGGACTTCTTCTGACATGCAGATATACACACGCATGTCACAGATACATACATTTGTCATTTTTGAATTATTCCAATTACACTCCAGATTTCAAAAAAGGCAAGACCACAGCACCTCAAAATTTAGTTTTTAAAGCTAGATACACCATTTTCGGCAATTTGTATAAAACTACTGGTGATTTCCATTCAAATTCAGACAAAAACAGTTTACTATAAATGCATATTCTCAGCATTTTATAGTCCAGCTCAGCCACAAGTTCCTGCAAACACTTCCCTGGTAACAAACTGCCACCGCTTCACTAAAATCTCTCAAATTTTCCCTTTTACTGATGTCAGCAGAAATGTCACAGTTTGCATGAGGTAAGGAGCAGAACTATAATAATTTGAAGAAACAATGTTGGCAATATCAAGTCCAAGTCTTAATGGGTAGAGAGCAGCAGGAGCTCTTTCTGCTCACAGTGAGGAAGACTGACTTAAAACATCAGAATTTCTGGCATGAATTTCTATCCTCTTTCAGTGCTGAAACAGGTAATGGGAACAACTTGCTACAAGGGTCATTACAGTGTAAAGATAACGATGCTGACCCCACAGGAACATACAGTAACATTCCTTTTCTCATATCAATGAGCTCTTACAATTAGTAGTCAACAACATTATCAGGCTTTTGTTTAACCCATTTATAAATGAGACCAGGCTTTTTTTTTTTTTTTTTAAAGAACTTTTAAAGAAATGAAGGCTGTGAAAGGGCAGTTGATGATAAAATCCACCTCTACTCCTAACCACTCCCATCCACAAATCTAAAAATACATAAATGTATCTCTGTCCCCAAATCTGGAGTCTCGGAACACAAAAAGATCTTGAGCTGTCACACTGGAGGTGGAATTCAAACTATAGAGCAGAAAGACCGTGAACTGCTTAAAGACAGACAGTGAATAACACACTATTGTTTCATTCTGTATTAGAAATAATCTGCCTATTCTTGGCAAATGACAAAAGTAAAAAGCCAAGTTTTACATGAAAGATATCCAATTATGTCCAATACAATTCAGGATAATGCACCTCTAACACATAAAAGCATTTGTTGAAGGGGAGATGGCATCCCCGTGCCCCTCCATATGAACAAATGTCTAAACAGCCTCAGAATAGGTTTTTCATCGCAATTCTGAGGGAGTGAGATTTCCTTTAATGGCAATGATTGTAACGTATTCAAATGCAAGTTGCTAACAGAAGAACTGACAGTTGCAAGGTTGAATTCCTTTAGAACCGTAATTATTTATGACACTTTATTACAACAACTCTAAAGCATATGGTTACCTTATTAGAAGTTAAAATTCATTTTCATATAAATCTCAGCACGACACTACACCAAAAGAATTGAAGTTACTCCAGAGGATGGCAAGTAATTTCATTTATACTGTTTCCAGAGCTTGGTAGTTGGAATATGAATTTAAACTAATTTACTCGTAAGTATAAAAGCAGTTTTGATAACATAAATAATCCATCTAGAGTCATAAAGAGCATTTCCAACAAGCTTCTGAATCTACTTACTATAAAAATTTTCTATTTGAAAACTTTCTGTCCACCAGCAAGCATATCATCCCTGACTTTCAATCTAGGTAATTACTTTCAGGAAGGAGGTCTGCTTTATTTTGAATTCTGTCTCCTCCACTAGGAAGTCACAGTACAAGGAAACTGCAGTCACATTTATTAAAGCCCATAAACAAAGTACAAATGCATTATTTGGGTTACATTAACAAGAGAAGGGACTTTACTGGTAAATATACATGAGTGGAAGTCTGAAGCTAGCACTGCCAAGTAACTAAGGTCTTAAAAAGTAGGCTAATAGGCACATTTTAAGAAATTGTCAACATAAAGAAAAATATTTTTTAAATGGTATCAAGTCACATGTTTATGAAACAGGGATAGGTTTTTTCACTATTGGACTTATTATTATTACTTTTTTTTTTTTTTAAAAGTTTCCATGTTAGGACTTAATTCTGGTTGAAAAACTGCCACTGAGTGAATCTTTGGAGCAGATACAGTGAACTTGCCTATAACACTTCCACGTTCTTCTCTCACTTCAGTCTTGTTACGGTTTCAACACAGAGAGAATTTCAGTGCATTTGCAATGAACACAATTCTTTCCTACCAACAGCTGTCCCATTTTCTTAACGTTAGGTAATTTTGCTAAGTATCCAATGCATACAGTTAAGTATATAGGTACATCTATGCAGGACAGAATATAAGTTTATTATGACATGCAGTGAATAATGACTGCAGGAAAAAGTGACATCTTGTGAGGAAGGTTGTTTTGTTTTTTTGAAGAAACAACAAACAGAAGGAAAATCATCCGGATTAGATTGATCTAGCAGTCAAGCCAATGGAAACCAGCCAAAACCACAGTCACATATCACTGCCACATGGAAGCTTTATGTTTTACTACATAACGTTAATGACACACCCAAAGCAACAATGCAGTGAAATTAAGACAGCTGCAATGAAAATTCTAAAGTTGGCGTCAAAGGAGGATAATTCCACAGTATATTAATTTACTTCATGCAGTAAGAAATGCATCAGCTAAGGACTGCCAGTTTACTTGTACTTTGAAGACCATGTGCAGGACTGGGTTTATTTCTTACTCAGTTTAAACTGCTTGTGAAAAGTTCTGTACGCTAAATAGCCATCTACAGATAAGTGCAATCAAAGGATTAAATTTAAGAGGTAATCTTAACTGAACTCTCTCATCTTAAGAACAATAACAGAAGTCACACTATCTGGTGAAATATTTTCTTCTTTCTGGCCATATAGCAACAGAAATGTTTTTGTTTTTCATTCAAGTGTGCTGTGCATTTGGTCTTTACTTCTGGAACTAAACCAATAATCTCTCAAGGCTATTTTTTCCTGATTTCTGTGAGGATGAAAAAAGAAAAGCACACCTTTTTCCTCTACATAGAATCATAGAATTAGCTAGGTTGGAGAAGACCTACAAGATCATCCAGTCCAACCATCCACCTACCACCAATAACCCCACTAAACCATGTCTCTCAACACTATATCTAAATGTTGCTTGTCTTTCTACACTGCTTTCAGAAAACAGGTGTTTTCCAGCCAAACCTATACGAACATAAGTATTCTTGGAGTGGAATTTTTCAATATATTTATCTTTCCAGAAACAATTTCATGATTATGTTTGACATCATCAAGCTCAAATGAAAAGAAACAGAAGACAAAAGGGGTACAATGCGTCTGGGACACACACAACACGAAAACTCAATGTGGTTTGAAAAGTTAGCATCAGAATCTGGAGGACCAAAGCTTATTGTCTTAGGGTGAGAGCACAATAGCACTATGTACGTAAGTTAACCAACGTTCTTGTTTCCCATGGGGCAAGAAGATAACAGAATATTGTTCTACAGACCTAACTAAGAATGAGATCATCTGCATTACCAGAATAAATGCTTAGATAATTCACTTGCAGAGCTCCAAATCAAAATAAAGTGAGAATAAGAAGAAAGAAAGAAAGGAAGAAATGATGAAGAAAAATATTAGTCATTGAATTTTATTATTAAGTGAGGTACTAATCTTTATCTAGTCTGCCCTCAAAGGCCTGGGCAAAAGCACAGCTCCTAGCTCCACCCTGAACTGAACTGGCAATGTCCCTAACCCTAATCACACCAACTGCCCACAGCTCCCATGATGTCATGTGCAGTATCAGGCTGTGGCAGAAGGGAGAAGCAGCTGCAGAAAGTCACTGCGTGGCAGCATGGTACATCAGGCAGACAGTTCACCCGGTCTGCCCACGCTGCATGCTTGGTTCCATGCTCATGGGCAAATGAGTGCTCAGTTTTCTCATCAAGGCTTTCATATTTCTCTTTTCATTAACTTCAATCTTAATAGGATTGAGTTTAAAGGTACCATTGATGAGAATAATGGAATTGTGACAACCTGTTCATCATTTTGCAGGACAAATTAATGCTGCAAAATGTAATACTCTCATTTTTATGAAATTGCAGTATAAAATAAGAAAGGTCTTCTTCAATTTCGATTGTTACAAACCCTAGGAACAGCCATACTTCATTAGTCAGTTCCAGTCATTTTTTGCCATGTTGACTTTAACTGCCTTAAAAGAGGTCACGTTCTCTTGAAAAGTGTTATTTGCAAGTGAGTTAGTACAACTAAGAGCAGACGGATCTAGTCTTTACTGGATATATTTTGTGATTGGGACTGTCTTGCCTCATGTGATATATTCTGAAAGATTTAGAAGACCCAGGAATACTTTCTGCTCTCATTCACAGATGTAAATCTAGAATAGCAAATCAAATTCAGACATTCACTCATGTTTTTGAGGGTCTACTGACTCCAAAGCTTTATGCTCAGCCATAAAATTGAAATATAGCCTTTCTCAATGCTATGGTAGACATTCAACACAGACTTTACAGTAGTTTTGCCTCTGCTGGGGAAGAACCCTGCCTGTTAATACCATGGAGCAGCTTTTGTTCTGGCTGTGCCATAAAACCCCCAACACCTGACCTATATCAACCACTTGTCAGAAGTCAGAAGATAGAGCTTTATACCATCCAGATTTAGGTCTCTCGAGTATGACTCTCAAATTTGCTGTCAGTTAGTTTCCATCTTTTTGACTTACCACAAAGCTGGTCAGATCTAATTTATATAATGAAAATATAAATTACATTATAAAATAGCAAATTACTTGAACTACTTTCACATCTTCAGCTGAATGAACTTTGGACAAGACTGGGAGTTTCGTTACTACAATCTCAAATGAGAAAAAAAGAGCAAGGAGTTGTTGACCCGAGTTCATCCTCTCTCATCTCACAGCCCCAGCAATACATAATGGGCACTGCTACTAATGCTTCAATAGCTAACATTAACATAGATAGGAATAACCATGAATAAGGAATGACTATTTCTGATTATAGAAAGTGTATCCAAAGGAGTGATAGTTTGCTGAACTGATCATATGTGGAAATGTTAACAAACTAACCTCAGGACATTTAGACTGTTTCATGAAATTATCTTATTAACTACACAAATGCAGTTTCTAGGCCAGTAATTCTAGGCCATAATTTGAAAAATTTTCTAAGTCAAATGGATAGGAACTGTTCTTCTTGTACAATAGTAATGCATTGCTAAAAATTAAAAGTCATCAAGTTAATGTGAAGCTGAGCTCAGCCAACAAGAATGAAGGAGGACATAGAAATTTCTCATTAATCTTCTAATTCAGGTCCGCCTATTTAGAAAAAGGAAAAAAGACAGGAGTGAAAGATTAGTACTTTGGAAATTCTACTGTATGCGGTAAGCCACAATGGACTAATCAACTTAAGAGTAACGAAAGATTAATTACATGTTAAGTGTATGGTGACTTTTATTTATACCTAACCTTATAATTATGAACTCACATATAGAAGAACGCACTAATCAAGAAAGATGTGATTATGCTGTTAGAATACAGCATGTACTTAAGTACAGACAATCCTCCATTTAGCAAATTAAATATTTAATGATTCACTGCACTGGTAGATAAGTGATCTAAAAGGTAATAGAAGCTTCAAAATTAAAAATGAAACATACTATTTCTTTTGAGTTTCTGGTTTTGTTGTTTTTTTCCAAATAAACTTCTCTATCTCATTATTTCTTTTCTATATATATGTATCTTTCCTCCTCCTTGATTTCAAAAATGTTCTGTAGGAAATGGCATAACGTGGATTAACTTGAACTCACAACAAAAAATTTTGCATACAGCCTATTTCTGTAGGGGAACTTTATTGCTACACTGAAGTATAGGTATTACAGTACTAGTTAGCTGACTATAAAAGGAGAAACCATTTATAAGAAAAATAACATTGCGTCATTCTGCAAGGATTCTGCCAATAATTGTTAGAACGTACCAGCCAGATCGGATTAGTGAAGATACTGGTAAGAAATTATACAACAAAAGGTAGAAACTGTATCAGTCAAGCGATACTCCTGGGAAGTTTTGTTGCCACTCATTTAAGTAAACTGAAAAAGATTTTCTTGATGAGATTATCAAAATTATTTTATTCATCTCTATGTCACATATCCAAAACCTGTTAGTCCAATGAGATCACTGTAACTACAAAATGAACATGTTTGCTGAGATGTACTTAGTCTTCAGGTAATATTTCACAGCTTATGTGACATTTTTGAAAAGAGCAATAATGTGCAATAATTTTGTAATGACAAATTAAGATAAAATGTTTGGGACAGAGGAAGAGAGCATGCTATCAGGACAAAAACGAGAATAGTTCTCACAGACTTTAAGGCATTTATCTTGTTAACTCTTCATGCTGAAGTAACATCAGTGCTGATGATGCCTTAAGAGAGCATATAAGGAAACTAACGATGCTGCTTGAATCAATCTCACAGAAATAGGTTCCTCACAGATCTCCTGTCACTAGCAACTTAACCAGTAAAGGAAGAGGGGAAAAAGAAAAAAAAGCCATACCAGGCATTCTCAACACTACATTTGGCCTTCGAATTTTCTGCCTCTTTAAGGACAAAGCAGTCTCACCCAAGATGTCTGTCCTAATCACCATCTAAAAGGCTGCTTCTGACACAGAAGTTTCCTTTATGTTCTTGTAAAATAGCTTTATTTTGTCAGCTGCTCAACTAAGATTCACACAGCCTGTTTATACTCATCACACCAACTGGAAGATATCCTAGAGAGCATGTGTCATCCTACCACAGCATACAGGGAGATAAAATGCTACAACATAATGCTGGGAATATTAATCTTGCAGGCTGGCTTTAGTCAGTGGATCCTTTTCTATATTATATCCATTACGACAAGAATGTTCTGGGGTGACATTGGTGAACTGGAAAGGGAAAAAATACCTCTTTGTAGCATGACAAGATATCTTGTGGCTACTGTATCATTTACACTAGATGCCTCTTGGGGGTATGATTAGCTCTGCATGACGCAAAGAATATTAATACTAATTTTCTTGTTTGATGCACTCTTGACAGCAAGAATAGACATGCATTTATCCTAACTGGGGGATTCATCCCACTTATGATTTAAGCAGTTCTCACAATGAATCAGAGCTCAACCACAATTAGGTAATAATCACTTTTGTACCAGCATAACTTAGCAGGCAGAAAAGGGTTGTCAGTATTTCAAGGTAGAAGGTAGTAAAGCATACAGAACTGAAACACAGAGGGAGGGAAAAAAAGCAATTCTTGCTTCTGCCCTTCTCTGGGAAATACATAGCAGTACCTCACCAAATTCTTTTCAGAAGACATGGCACTCTGTTCCTTAGCATCTAGAAAGCAAGGACGGTTGTGCTAGTGACAAGCATGAATTTCAGTTTATTTGGCTTGATTTTTCTCCTTTCTTCTCTGAGCTTCCAGACTCTTCATTTGCCAACACTTTCCCGTCTCTTACTTTGCACTTTGAGGACAGTACTGCTGGTGTTTGTGTAGTAGTCTCGGACTGTGAAGCATTCTGGCTTTGAAGAACTGAAGTATATCTGCTTACCTCCTGTACACATCACATATCATGTCTGGAAGAATCAATGTGACACAGATTCAAATGGTGAGCTAGGAAGTCATAGCTGCACACACTACAGCAGGCAGCAGGGGCTCTGGTTACCCGCACAGTTACCAGAATTCATCCATGTGACTGAAGTAAATGAACACTGGTTTAACAGTTGCGCCTAAGTACCTCATCTGTAGTTAAACCTCAGCCAAAATGGTTAATAGAAATATTTCTATATATCTTCCTGCAAATGGCAAATACGGTAATTACGTCTCAGATATGCAACACATGCAAATGAACCATGGAAAACAACTTTTCTGTTTTTAAATATATTGCTTTTATAGAATACAGACAATCTCCACTTTTCGCCTTCACTCTCTACAAGCTTCATGCATTCATTTTCAGAAACTATCTTCCTTAAAAATACTTATGTTACTCCAAACAGTGAATAAGCATTCCCCTGTACGTTTTGACATGAAGAGCTGATAACTGCTTGAAGAGTAGTTACCAGGAATGGACAGTAAGAGCTTCTCAGGATTATTTTTGTAATGTATTTTTCAAATAAATAAATAAAAGCTAACTCAAATGCAATTCGTCAGAGATCTTGCAAGATCAAAATGGTGCCATCGGGTTCAACAGCACAACAGGATAAAACTTAGTAAGTGCAAGGAGGAATAACCGTAAAATAATACCATATATGAGAACTCACATACACAAGCATTCCAAATGGAAGAGACAAGAAATTTGGAAAATTTTAGGATCTGAAGTGCCACTTACAGGCATGCATCATAAGTACAAACTAGTTTATAATCTCACCATCTCAAAGGAAACGGTAATCTTATGTTCCTTTTAATTTTCAGGGCCTAAGAACGACAAAGGCAAAACCAGAATTACAGCAGAGAATACCTTCCTTGCTTCCACAGGTATTTTGTATGTGTTTTACTTCTTGTTCAGGTGTTTTGTGCGTTCAGTTCTTACACAGTACACACAGAAATCCACTATTCCACAAGGAAACCTGTGCTGTACCAACATTCTGACAGATTCTACCTTCAGATGTGCATCTATGATCTCCCTGATTTATATAACAGCTTTACCATGTTCTTGAGAGTATTATTCACCCAACTATGAAATTATTCTCTTCAGCAGATTAAATGCAGACGAGATAAATGAAATTAGAGGGGCATATAAAGCAATTTTGCAGAAAACCGCTCTAAGGAGGGAAAGGAAGTCCTTTGCAGGGCTGAAAGAAGTTATTTATTGGCTAACCAAGTGGTCACTCTGTAGCTGCCCTTGTTAAAGACCCTTCTCTTCTTTATAATATCTTCTAAGAACTACTCTCCATCTAGCAAATTTACAATTTTGTAACACCCAGGAATCCTCTCTCTTTCCTCTATCGCAGACTTGAGTAGCAAAGAAAGCTGTATTTATTCAGTTCCATCACACTTCGTTCATACACACAGAAGTCATGAATTTGATTTGCCCTTCCAAAATTTAATGTAACACAGACCACATACAAATTCAAGCCAATTTCTTCAAAAAGCTCATTTTTAACCCCACCACTAACATTACTAATGTACTGTCAACATCGCCAAAGTTACTTGACTCCAGGTTTTTAAATTTCTGCCATAGAGGAAAAAGGAAAATAGACAATCTGCTACTAGATTAATAAAAACACTGGACACTGCTTTTACCTAAAGAGGAAAAAAAAAAAAACAAGTACTCAATTCTGCATTATGGCTGACAAAGAGCCTTGAAACTGTCTTTTGCTTTCTGCACAGACCTTGCAGTACTCTAATACAGCAGTTCTCATACTTCTTGTAGAAAAAAAAACCATGTATAACAGTCTCTCTGCTGCCTGCCTTTTAAAAGAAATGTACAAATTGTTTTCACAGTCACTGAAAGTGCACATGTATGAACATTCCAACTTCTGTTTGCAGAGAACAGACTAAACACCATAAGATTCATAAATGCAAGTTACCAAATAGCTTTATGAACTGTTTACAGCAGTTCTGTTCACTTAAGTATTTGTACCAACATAGGATTATTCAAACCCAGACCATGCACACCTCTTTTATTCTTTCATCCTGTCTTCCAATTCTTCATGTATTTTAACAGCTTGTCAACAATGTCCATCCCATAACTAGTACCACTAGATGAAAAACTAAGGCAAGTATTTTTTACGAAGTGGTTCTAAAACTTCCTATGATGGCCAAGAGATTAAATGTTGTAGTCTAGCATAGAAGAGCATTAAAAAAGCCTCCTAGGCACAAGCAGGAAAATATGTGCTTATGTTGACTCATCAATTTATTTTCTAATACGTAGATCATAGCTAAAAATAATGGCAAGCAACAGAACACGCAGAGAAACAAAAAGGAGAATAATGCCCCATTGCATCCTTTCCTTTGATGTAATAATACATCAACAGAAGTACCTCAGCTGCAGTCCTCTCAGAAGGAGCAATCTTCTGTATCACAGGAAGACCATTTCACTCAAATAAGGAGTACTGCAGATCACCTTCTCTGTTTTCAAGCCTCAGTATCCCTCCAGACTTAACTTTCTCATGATTGCCAACAGAGTACATACTTCCTAAGTTTAATATATATTATATAGATATTACTCTCTAGAAAACATTTTACAGGGTAGGTAATAGCATTTTAAAAACAGGGTTTTGGAAGTTGTCATGACAGCATGACCGTAGCATGGCAAAACAAGAATGCAGCAAAGAAGCAGAACAGTAACATCTGAATAGTCCTGCACCAGTTCCACCTTTTTTGATTATCTCAAATTCATACATTCAAAAGGGGCCCCTTTGGAATAGTGATATTCCCTATCATGAAACTGAACTTCACAATGGAATTCATTCTTCCATCATTTAACACTGCTTTTTCTGAGTACATTGTTAAGGGAGGCAGGTCTTTTAATATTTTGTTTACCTTCACAATACGCGGAGTCCCCCTGGACAGAGAGATAACCATTCTTGCATTCACAGGTAGCTTTTGTATTCCAGTTTTTGCACTCTGAATTTTCACCACATCTGTGTCCTTCTGCACAGAAGTTATGGCCTGAAATACAAGGAACATGCAAACAGGTATTAAAACATGCTTTTTTCAGGTATTAAGGTTTAATATTTACATCGACTATATTGATATCTTGAAAGCTTTGGCATGCTATATGTTTGAAATTTACTCTATAATCCAATTTGGTACACACATGCTTTTTGGATTCCTCCATCAATTTGTACTCTAGTAAAGCCTTTTTTTTTCCCCCAAACACATGGTTGCCAGGCTGGCTTTAGTAAGGAAAAAAGACAGCTTCAAAGGAGGAAGCCATGGCAATATATTAGTCTCCTACAGCACCTATGCACTTTATATCTTCATCTAACTTGCACCAAAAAATAAAATGAAATGTAATTTTAAAAAATTAACATGTAGTTATTCTCTCTGTAGCCATTTATGCTAGCACAGTGTTTGACTTCTTTTTTTGCCTTTATAATTGAAACCGAGCTGGAACCCATCTTCCCAAACTTTTCTATTCAGCATCCAATTTATCCTCTGTAAGCAAGATTTCTATTCTTTTAACATTCTGGATATTACCCAAGAGACAGGTTGGTTGGGGTTTTTTGTTTGTTTGTTTTTTAATGTTTTCTTTATCACTGTTTCCCCTGACACCATGACATTCCAGACTATTTTCTGCTCCTTTAGAATAGTAATTCTCCTTTGAACTCATAGACAGTATTAACATGTTTAATTATTAGTAGTAGACACTGCTACTAAGAGCCTATATAACATATCAGTGTGTTAGTCACTATAAAATACCGCATTTCAATTTAGTGTGGAGTATTACTACTGTGTTGATTTGAGAGACATATCCAATCAACTTTAGACAATGATAAATCATGATAAAAATACACACAATCTTTTCCTTCCCATCCAAACCTTTAAAAAGGATTTCATTTTTCTCAGAATGTTTTCATTACAGTAGTCCTTCCATAGTTTTCTGTACCAAAAAAAAAAGATTCTAGGCTCTCTTTAACCCAAACTTTAATCACATGACAATTTCCTGGCAACTTTAATACTTGTAAGTAGTCAATGCGATGATCTCCTGGTAAGACTTCATCACAAGTTCCAAGTCCCAGATTAACCATTCATTTCTAACAGGACTTTCTCCCAAGTACAATTCTGTTTAGTTTTCGATACCACATCGTACTTCTAAGAATTCTTCACGGTTCATTTACCACCTCTGAAATTCAACAGAACATATGACTACTTTTAACTACCCATCCAGTATCCATAGAGCTGCTGTCTTTTTTTTTTTTTTAAAGAAAAACTATAGAAAATCTAATATTGCTTTCATTCCCTTATTATGATCTGTATTTGAGATTAACTGTCTCAGTCTGGAGTCTGATTCTCCATTCAGAATCACACTCTTGCCTCTTGCTTATGTTTTCAAGCTTCAGGACTGTTAAAAGAGCACACAAGAAAGAAAGTAATGCTCCACTTCTACAAATAAGTTGTGTGAATATACACTCTAAGAAACTTTTCATTGTTCTCCTCATTAGGAATATATGACAATAGAACCTACTGCTTCTCTAGATTGCCTCAGCATTTGTTATAATGAAAGACCCGTGAAACATCATTTCCATCCTTTTAAAAATGCTAACCAAAAGAGACTCAACCTCCTCCTCTTCCCATAGCGTTTCAAAAAAAATTTGCTCAACACCCCCGTAAGCAGAAAGCAGCAAACCTTTTCTTTTAAAGGCATGCACAGCACTTCAATACTTCATGCTTTCAAGCTTTTACAAAACAAACATCATTTAAGGTTAACCAGCAGAAAAGTGTACATGTTGGTATAGAATTGTAAGGGCTCCCTGTGCCTCTGTGAGAGTACACATACCATTGAACCAGAGGCTTTTGCAGGTGCTTTTTTCCCCCACAGTGAAGACACACATTTAGCACTTCAAAAGAAGTGAGAGGCATATACCCAGGAATTGTCATTGTATTTCTTAGACCCTGGTCTGCATTCTCCCCAGCTGGGGTTTTGAAGGCAAAGAAAGAGTAAAATGCTATCTGTTCTTGGCAGCTCGTACTGGATCTGAGTGTTTGTCCTGCTTTTCTGGCAAACAAAGACCATATAGTATTTGGACTGTAATGCGAAAAAATAAGCTACCTGTGTGGTTCACACCTTTAGGAATCCCAATTAAATATCTAATTCAGGTAAACACTTACTTTCATTCATATTCCACAAAACAGTCTGGAACGTGTCTTGGGCTGCTGACTGGCTAGTGCTGTGCTTATACTCCTGACTAAGCAGAGAGGGCCCTAAGCACTGACTAAAATGTCAAACTACTGATGGGAGCAACTACTCTCCCTCAAACAAGTGGAGTGCAAAAGAGTGCAAACATCTGATATTTATTAGTTCTTGGCCATGAAATGAACTATAGGGTTCCTTCATAATACCTACACAAGTGGCAAAACCACCCAACGATACTGCAGTAGGATCTCTGAATGCCAACCAGTCATGGATGGCAGCTAGCAGGGGGCACACATTGCCATTGCCCACGTGAAAATAATGGAATTACTGAGATTTCAGAATATTCAGCCAAGTCTTATCGGAGACAGTCAGCACCTCTCTAAATACAAGAAAAGCCTTCAAATAGAATCATCACATGTAAGCAAGTAAGCAGTTGGAGAGGATTTGACAGAAGCACAGAAAATCTTAAATAGTTCTGATAATCTAAACTAATTTCAAGCCAACACAGATGACAAGGCAAATGAGCATGAATTAAAATTACAGATAAACACATTCAGAACAGATGTCAGAAACCATTTTCCCCACACACACAGTCATAAATGTTCACAGCAGCCCTTCAAAACCATTCAAGATATGACCAACAGGGGAATTAAATATTGAAGAGTGTGTTTAGATTTTTTTTTATGGGCATGATGACCTCTGTTCCTTTCCCAAACATTTCTAATAACATTACTCATTTCCTTATCAAGGCTGCAGAAATGTTTGCTCCCATTTTTCTTAAGAACATCATTCATATCTTTTCACTTGCAATACTTGGCTGCAGAACTGCCATCCACAAATGTACTTAGCAAGTGTGAAAGAGGTCAATTCTCATGATGCCAGACATAAAATTATCACTTGTGCACCATCAGAAACTGCAAAATTTACTGCTCCCAAGTCAGATCATCTAAAATTAAACATTCATTCCATTTTGGGGCACCCAATCGTTGCTCTTATTTCTCCAGGCTTCTCAACAGCTTCACGTTCCAGTTCCCCAAATCTGCTTTTCCAAAGCAGTATGCTAAACTGTCTTGTGCCTACATCAAGGTTTGTCTTTTTAAGTACCAACTATATTTGGTAATTTGGTTTAATTCCTGACTGAATAATGCAAAAATTCATTCAAAAGTATTGCTACAATCAGACATAGCCTGTCCACATACCCTCACACTGATGAGCCTCCCAGATTTCTAAGGGTTTACTTGTAACACCTGTAACGCTTTCTGCACTCCTTCCAGTTTCCCTAGCTGGTCTCTGGACAAACTGTTATCCCCCTGCTCTCTTGCTGTTCAAGAATCTACTCTTCAGCAATCCACACTTTGACTCTTTCACACATCAGAGGCTTCTAAAAAGAATGCTGATGATGCCTCCATTAATAGCATCAGCTATGTTTAAAAGGTCCAAGGTCATTTCATCCTCACAATCTTTTAAATTCTTATGGTTTAGTCACAGAGTTACTATGTAAATATGTAAAGTAAATCTGGGAGACACCTCATAGGAAAAGCCATAAAATATGCACTAGCAATTATGTCCCTTCACAATCTGAATCAGTTTTTAAACAAGTCATGAGGAATGAAGCACTTTGAACAGCAGTTTTTATGCCTTCAGAGTCGCAGGTCCCAGAACTCAGTGGTCTGACATAAAAGAGCAACTTCATAAATTCTTTCAAGCTGCTGTATGACTTCAGGCCTTATTAAACACTGTTTATTTGTGTGCATTTGAATAACTGTACTGCACATCCTAGCAAGATTCTAAATTTTTTTTTCTCTTTTGCAAAGGTCTTTTAAATCCCAAATACTGTTATAACTATGTATAGGAAGTAACTAATCCATATTTATCAACCTCCGTTAAATCTTCATTTAATCTTCTCAAAAATAAAACCTTGAAATAACACGTACTTTACAGCAATGCAAGAGAAACATTTGATTTCTGAAAAAGCAAAGCCCAAGCTTGCAGCTAGACAGAGAGAGATGAGGAATATGTTAATTGAAGAACCTTCACAGGCCTTAACTGAAAGAACTGAAAACCCCTTAAAACAAAGCAGTACAAGCGAGGATGGCAGTAGCCCCCATTTTTAGACTGTAATTCTGTTTCTGAAGTAAAATGCATGCCTCAGCTCATCTGTAGGATTCTCCATTTCTGCTAACCAGTGTCAGCAGTCAATCTAAATCTACCAGCCAAAGCATATTACAGGATAGAAAAGAAACATTACTTTCTCCAGAAACCAAACAGCTCTCACTACTTCATTATTTCCTCACACCCTCTCATTTAGGGAGAGCCTGACTGAAGGAGCTAGGGCTATTATTGAGGCTGTTCTAACATATCAAAATGATGAGCATAACAACAAAAAAAAATTCTCATGAAATTTATTTGAATCACTCATTCAAAGGAGAAAAAAATCCACTCTTTCAAAATTATACACTGTCTTTGGCAAGGAGGAGAACAGCTAAGGGGAACAATAAAACATTTTTGTGACACTATTTTTTGTATTACATTTGTCCCTGGGCCATAAAAAATGTAGTAGGCATGCTATAAGAAAAAAATGAGTGATTTGCAAAAAAAAGTAGTAAAAAATACATTTTAGCACACACATATTCTTTTTAAAATGTTACAATTAACTCAACTTTCTGTAAGCCTGAAAGAGAGCTTAATGATGCCATATTGTCTTGCTAAGAAGTATGAAGTAGCCACATAGTTTAAGCATCTATTTATGTGAAAGCATAAAGACCCAAGGCAAAACAATATGTAGTGCACATAATATTCAGGGATAGATCCTACATACAGATCTGTTGAGGCCCGGTTTTGAATTCAAGTACATCAAATCACCAAAACTATCATCATACAGCAAAGTTCATCCATTCTATGACTACTTCGCTGTACACATTATACAGTTATTTTAAACACAAGCTGAGCATGACAGCTAGAGCAAGTTGGCCAGAACTGGTTGCCCAGAGAAGCTGTGAATGCCCCATCGCTGAAGGTGTTCAAGGCCAGGTTGGATGGGGTCCTGGGCAGCCTAATCTAATGACTGGCAACCCTGCCCAGGGCAAGGGGGGTTGGAACTTGATGATCTACAAGGTCCCTTCCAATGTAAGCCATTCTACAATTCTATGATTTTATTGAAATCCAGAAATCAGCTTTTAGCAGTCATGTACTTGTGTTATACTATAAACTCACGTAGCAAACCTGAGGAAGATAAGGTATTATTTACTGGTTTTACTTTTCTAATCATTTACGAATAATGACTATCTAGGAAGCCCACCAGTGTGTACATTACAGTATTCAACTCAGCCCTTTGCTGATTCACGATTTCCACCACTATAAATATCAGTTTTTCATATGGGGTTTTTTGTTTGTTTGTTTTTCCCCTTTACATACTCCATTTTAAGCACTTAGCTATTATTGTGGTAGATATTAGCGATGCCTGAGGAGAGCACAGTCTTATACCGCAGCAACGTCCTCTACATTTACTCTTTCATCGAAATTCCTTTCCTGCCCCTAGGAAAGCAAACGCTGAAATTCTTGCCCAGATTTCATTCAGCAGTGGTACTTTATGACTCTACAGAACACAAAATTCAGTAGAAGCTTTCCATGTTTCAACAACTGAATACTAAAGAAAGCAAAATCTGATACAAGCAAGAAATGATACAGAACAAAACCTACCAGTCAATAGTGCATGCTGATAAATTTTTGTACAGAATTATTAGTCATCTAATTTAACAGTACTAGTAAAGATTTATTAATCACCCTGTTGATTGTTACAGCTAAATGCCAATACAAAGTATTAACTCTGTCATTGCATTCACACAAAGTGAAATTTGCACATGACCTGCCAATGGCCCAAACAGGACTCATTGCTAATTGCTATATTTACCACCATATTTTTTCCTCACTACCTTGGGCAGTAAAAGACAACTGCTGTCTCTTAAGGAAGTCATTATTCCAAAAGAGAAGCTTTCTGTTCTTCCCTCAATAAAGGACATGCAGGCACAAGACAAGACCAGAAACTCTGGCCTGTTTGCCATATCAGAGCACATCTGTTTGTGTTGAAAAACCCACACCAGAAAAAACAACAAATGTTCTTTTTTTTTTTTTTTATATATATATATCAGTGCTCTACAGATGATGAAATTATTTACAATCAATTTAGATCACACGGAACAGAAGCAAACATGTCAAGCATGTATCCTAACTCAATATATATACTGAAAAAATGACTTAGGAATGCCAAGTTCAATTTATTGCTTTCTAAAGTTGACAAAATGAATCACATTTAAGCATAATTTTGAAAAGAATTTTAAAAAGCAAAGATTAAATTAAAAAGAAAGATTGTTTTAGTAGTCAGCTAAAGTAGAAGTGACATGGAAGTTTGATGTATCATTTTGAAAGCACTATCAGAATTCAAAAGAAGCAGAAGTACAATTCCTTCCTCTGCTTCTGGAGACCATCCTGCAGGTATGGGTATTCACGTTATTTGATAAACAATAAAAACAGTTTGGAGACATATCGAAAAGGAGTACCTATCATTAGCAATAATATAGAATTGAATAATTATAGAACTTATCTTTCATCAACTTTGAAGCTCTCAGATTTCTAGTGCTTTTAAAAGTAACGAAGCTCACTTTTTCAGTGCTATACTACATCAAACTGGGCCATCTGTTTAGAAGAATCATCAAGACATTGAGCCCTCTGAGGGACAGAGAAGTAACATTTAGCGCTTGCTTAAGTAGTTACAGACGTTTCTAGAAAGTGCTTTAAAAAATTAACGTGTGTATTCTCAGTCCATCATCCAGCAAACTGTCTCAAATGTGCTGGCTCCTGCAACCACATACATATGCTTGCAAGTTCAAGGCCTTAATAAATATTTATGTGCATTTATTAGTTATTTTTTACTGGCTAAGGGACAGGTTCAGAATTCCTTCATTGACATCTACAATGGCACTCTGGAGGAATTTACATATGGGCAAGAAAGTAGCCCAGCAGGCCCTGATAACCATTCAAGCCTGGAAATATTTAATCTTCACTTCGCATGCTTCTTAACATTTCTGATGTGCATCACTAAGTCCTGCTTTGAGAGACCAGATCCCCTTAAACTTAGCTGAGGCTCACTGCCAAAGGAGAGCTGTGGAACAGAGGTAGCATATAGCCATATCCAAGGAATTATTATTTTAACACCTTTCACCCAACAGGTCACTGCTTACAACACACCTGCAGAAAAGAAGTTATTTGAGTTCTCTAGCCTTGTGAAATTCATATTTTCCCCATTTAAGGGAACTTCCTCAGCAAAGACAGTAGCTACAGCTTGTTCAGCCTGGCGTGGCATGCAGCCAGTATTGACAAGAAACGAAAAAGAACAATGAAAGGAAACCTACGTCCCCATACAAAGGAAGAAAAGTGACATTCTGCACTCGAGGGTTATTTTTTCATTTTGATTCCATAATTGTCCAGCTCATCTCAGAAATGAGTCCTCAGAGAGTTCAGAACTAAATCAGCTTTAAAGCATGCATCAAATGCAAATCTTATTATTATGGTCATTTTAAAATAGTAAGAGCTCAAAATGCCACTCCCCAAAAGCTTATAGCTCTGTTCAAGCAACATAAAATACCACTTTTTTAAACAATTTCTTCCTAATGGAAATTCGTAAGAAAGATCAAACCTTTTCTCCCCCAACTCTTCCTTTTCTCCTTCTCCCTCTCTAATTCACAGCAATTACAGCCATGTATCTGATGAGCCTTCTACCCAAAGGAATGTCACAATCTGGCATTATGTGAATGTTAATTACAGACTCAGGTTTATAGAGGTACCTAATATATCATTAAAAAGGAATTGTTCTTTCCAGTGTATCCCCCAGTTGAATCAGCAACATATACTCCTTCAAAGTATGCATAGTTTCTGGCTTACCTCTGCAAACACTGCAGCACTGGTTCTCTGGAAGAACGCGATCTTTTTCTGAGCAGTTCAATGGTGGACAAGCCTCTGTTACTTTTACCAAAACTCCATTCTGAAAATAAATAATAGTTTAAAAAAGAAAAATTAAAAAAAGGACATCAGTGAAAACACATGCAATGGAAAGGATCGCAGTGTTCCATCTACGATTCTGGCAATTAGCAAGGAGAAGGCTACATCATTTTATTTTTTGACTATAACATAGACTCTAAAGTAATCTAGTTGAATATTCTTTGCCCACAACTGAAAGAAAAAAAATTACATGACACTTAAGTACTCAAAGGAATTAAAGAACTTCACTCTAGGTTTCTGTTGAAGATGATCTTCCAGCTTTATGAAAGTCCAAGTTTTACTCCTCATATCCTATGTACTCACTGGCGAGTTATCCAACTCAAGTACTCACAGCAGATGGAGGACCAACATTGTCAGATGTCACGTAGTGCTTTGCTGTATCCAATTAAAAGGGCCTGATCTTTAGAAGTACTGATCACCCAATTTCCAAAAATTCCTTTGAAGGTATTGGCAAAGCAGAAGTCTCATCTTGAGGTATTCATACAGAAATGTCCATATAAAAAGTAAAACAAGGTAAAGATAGTCCCCTGATTTTCATTTCTACTAGACTTAGAGTAAGACTGTACACAAGAGATCTAGTTGCTTGTAGGAGTTTTCTAAAATACTTGACATAGAACAGATCTGGGAAGATTTTGCAGCACAATTTTATTTCATCTTCTTTCCATTTGGAAAATCAGCTTCATCATATCTGCAGACCGAACTGCTGTCCTACTCCTCATTTGGTTGATTCTTACAATCTCATCCCAATGTAGCCTCTTCTTTTTTGCTTCTTCCACTCCATCCTTCTCCATACCTTTAATTACTTCATCAGCACGCCTTCTACAGCTATGCTATCATGTGTACCGGCAAGTACACCTGCAAACAGGCTTTCGCTTAGTAGTATGTACACCAGCAATTCCACAAGATTGCTTACGCTTGAGTAATCTTATTTTCCAGAAGACTAGAATTTCCACTAAGAACGCTGGTAGCCCACTATATTGCCAACGCACCTTTTTAATATGAGCCTAGCCCCACTCCTCCCAAAATGTTTTTCACAGTGCCTCACATAGCAGAACAGAAAGATGGTTTTAAAATCACAGTCACAGAGAATATTTAAAAATATTACCTAAATGCATCTAGGGCTAGGAAAGCATAGGAAAACCATATAAAACCATAAATAACCATATAAAAAGACAAAATACATTACTGAAGCCAACAATTTCATAATCTGAGGGTTAGATGCATGACTTGGAACACAACATATTGACAGCACCTATTTGTTCATTAAGTATGAAGCAAGACACTCTTGCTAACCAGAAGCTTGCTTTCACACCTACAAGGCACTGTGCCATGCCATGCTGAAGGATTAATTCAGGTGCCAGAAACAGTACAGGTGAAACTCCTTGCTGTTAAATAACCTCACCAACAAAGCCAGACTGGTTCAGCTGCATCTCTTCAGACTCCAGAATTATCTCTCACATCATCAAGCTGTCCTATGCAGTTATGCACATGGAAATGCCTACTGAATCCACAAGGTGCAAATGATGCACAAGGTGCCCAGCAACTTCAGGAAACACAGAGAGTGACAGTTCTACAGACAATGCTAGTGACTGCCCCTGAAACTGCAATCTTAAGTCTAAGTAAGGTCAAGCCACTTTTCTTGCCTCTCAGCTGTCCTTACTGCAAGTTGCATAACTTGCTGTCAAGAAAAACAAACAAAAACGGGTATTCATTTTTCTTTTGTTTTGTGTTTTTGATTAAAAAAAAACACAGTATCATAGAGCACGCATCAAAGCAAGTGCCTGCACAAGCACAGAAGTTAATGGAACTATTAGATTTCCTGCCATAAGTGAAAGGGAGGAATCCCTCACGACTGCCTGTACAACTACAGTAACAAAGGTGACAAAAGGACCAGACACAGTGAGCCGTCATTTACTATCATGTTATCAAACTACCAGCTGGAAAGGCTCTTGCTATAACTCATCGCTTATTAAAGCTCAGACAATACAATTGCAGAAGGGGTACAGTATGTCATCATATGAACAAGAAGTGTTGACTGACAATCAACCTTGTCAAATAGATGGCAAGAAATCAAAAAACAATGTTAAAGTCAAATCAGCCAATGGGATAAATCAAAAAGCTATAAAAAATTTCAATCCAGAGTCACTTGTCTTAATGAATCAGAAGGAGATTTAAAAAAAAAAAAAAGAGATTTCTATTAACTTAATTGTCATTAAAACTCTATTTCCCCTAAAGTTTCCAGTTTGCTGCAAAATCTGCTTCTTAGGAAAAAAAACATCATTCAGAAGTTTTAAAATAATAAAAATCTTTTCATGTTGAGTGTTCTTTGGATTATAATCAGTTTGGTATAAGCTAGTACAGATCCAATTATAAGAATTAGCATCATTAGATTTCAGAATTCATCCACTCAGTCAAGTAAGAGTAGCTCACACTTAAGAATTATTGCTTCAGGCTGCCTTAGTAAAATGACTGACTTTTTATGCTCAATTCACATACACAGTCATAGAATCTGGATGGACACTGATGTCATAAAGTCCTCATTTTTCTCTGGAATAAATAGGTCAAGCTCCAACTGTGGCATACAATCTACAAAGAATGAGATCTAGAATTAAACATTTACAAGATAATTAAGTTTCTTTAATTACAAAGTACATTAAAAAAAGAATCGGGTGTAAGCCTAATCAGTGACATGCAATGGAAATTTGAACTACAGGCAACTCATGTCAGATGACTATCGTCAGAAAATAATAGCAAGAAGTCAGGGCTATTTTGGTTGTTTCTTGGTGTTTTCATTGAGGGAGGAAGTTGTCTCTTATTATTGATAAGCCTTTCAGCTCCAAGTAGAGTCCTCAGTTAACACTATAGGTAGGACATTACTCTCTATTTTCATGGAAAACTTTTAAGTCGGCTTTCAGAAAGTTAGCAGAGCCTTATCCATCTCTCTAGAACTCACATGGCACTCTGACTCCCCATTCCAAGCAGCAATTAATAAAAACATCTTCTTGTACCTTTTGTCGTCAAACGCATCAGCCAGTTATGAATAGGAATCAAGTCATTCACAGGTGTTAACCCAGAATTCAGCTGATCAGCACTAAACTCCCAAACCAAAAGTTACAGATCTCTTCCTATTGTCTTCAAATGAGCCATATTCTCACAGTGGTGAAATCCACAAACTGCAATAAACACTGAATGCACACTGGTACAAGTTTTCTGAATCACAGACACGCTTACATTTTCCATAGGGACCTCAACAGGATGGAGAGCACAGTGACAGGAACCTCAGGACCAACTGCAAGGTCCTGCCTCTGGGAAGGAACAACCCCAGCATTCTGCTTTCAAGAAATAACATTACTTCTGACAGGTTTTTGACAATACCAGGCAGAATGTCCACAGGCAGGCCAACACTCATACACAGAAAGAAGAATGAAACTCACCCAACTGGTGGAGGGGATCTCTGGCTATATAACACCTGACTCAGGAAACAGCCCAGATCCAAGAGATGCTCTTCCCTTCAGTGGCTGGCCCTCATATGAGTCTAGGTGGCTTCACCCTGGGTCCTACCTTTCTGGTCACCTGGGGAGCACAGGTACAAACAATCTGCCTATGCTCCCTGGGCCAGCCACAGCCCTGCACCGGGTGCTCAATCACCAGTTCAAGCTGTGTCCTAACAGTTCCCCTACAACAAGGCATCAGTATGTGCACATCCAGGACACCCAGCTGGGCAGAAAATGACCTGGGGTTCCTGGTAGACACCAAGTCAAACACAAGTCAGTTACGTGTCTATTCTGCACAGAAGGCTAACATTAGGCTGGGCTGCATTAGGGAAAGTATTGCTAGCAGTGGGAAGAGGTGATTCACTGCTTAGCACAGGTGAGTCCATAGCTGGAATACAATGTTCAGCTGAGGGCTCCTCAGTGAATGAGAGAGACGGAAGAACTCAGGACTGACCAGAAAAGAGTCACTAGCATAATTAAGGGACTGGAACATCACTCATATGAGAAAAGGCTGAGATTTGGGACTGTTCAGCCTACCGAAAACAAGGTGGGGTGGGGGGCAGAGTTGATCTTATTAATGTGTATGAATATCTGAACAGATGATGCAAAAAAGACAGAGCTAGGCTCTTTCCAGTGGTGCCTGGTGACAGAACAAGAGACAATAGGCACAAGTGGAAACACAAAAGGTTCCCTCTGAACATCAGGAAACTTTTTTTTTTTTAAACTATTTTTATAGTTAGGCTGACAGAGCACACTGTCACTGTCTGCCAAGACATTGCAGTCTTCTCCTTGGATGTTTACAAAAGCCACTTCAACGTGGCCCTGGGCACCTCACTCTGGGGAGACCTGCTTCACCTGGGAGTCTGAACCAGGTGACATCCTGAGGTCACATCCAACCTCAACCATTCTGTGGTTCTTAGAAACACCTGTGCACTAACTTTGCCATTTTTTCTTTGTAGAATAATCTAGAGAGGGCAGGGTTCCAGCTGGAAACAAGTGAATGGCTGTCTATCAGTAGCAGCTGTGCTTAAGGTTAAGAGGATGCACAACAAATACTTTAGTCTGGATTAGTTTTCAGAAACAAAAACTGTTCACAGACTGATCAAGAAAACCTCTGGTCCATATGGATCCATCAGTATTATTATTTTTGTCAGATAGAATAAGTCTAAGTTAAAAACCTCATACGCTTAAATCGATACTTTTGCATGAAACCAAACTGTATCTTCAAGTAAAAACTGAAAGTTGAAATCTTATCTTTAACTACCTGACATTAATGCCCCTACAAATACATTCTCCTTTACAGACACAAGAGCAACTCCCCAAGAGTTTTTCCCCTCAGTATTTTTAAGTCCTTCTACATTAATAAACTGACAGCTGACCTGTACCTCCTACTGCATGTCTTTCATGGATCAACAGCTTTTCAAACTTGAAATCTGTTTTTCAAGTCTGGAAATTGAACCACACACAGTACTTTTTTGTTTTATGGGGTCATTTCCCAAAGCACAAAGCCCTTTCTTTTAGTCATACAACACAAGTGGCAAAAGCAGCAAAGATCTCCTCACCTTGTCCACCAGCAGGCCTGTACTAAATAGAAAATGGTCACTTATCGCAATAGTTTGACTCATCACCATTCAAACTTTATCTAGCAAGCATTCCTAATTGAGGCAGTAAATAAGCAGGTGTTTCACTCAAAGTCACGGTTGAGACACACTGAATGAGCTTCCTGTCAGCAGATACTTCCTCTTGTAGAAGCAGAGGTAGGCACCCACTTACATACCCTCCAGAGTCAGAATGACAAATTTTGCCAGGGAAGTTTGACATCTTCTTGAAACACAGCTGTGGAAGACACCCCCCCCACACACATTTTTTTTTTTTGAGGCTTATTTTTTCATGATATCACATTAACAGATTCCATTTCAAATACTTATTAATAGTCTTCATTCAGATGTAAATAATACAGACAGCAACATTTCTGCAGCAAACACTGACATACCCATTTCCTTTAACATTAAGTAAAATGCAAAAACTCTTTTCATTATTATTTCCATCATTATTAATATGAGAAATATTTTATGGTCAGTGTGTGCTTTCCATCTTCACAAACGTATTATCATACTTGTAATAATGAATACAATGCTCTTATTTATAGCATAGAGGAGTTCCACAGAGGTAGTTCAGATCACTTTGTTTTCATTTTAATGTGAAAATCCTCCCATTCTCCTCATTTTATTTCATACAGTCATTTTCCCTCCCAGATAAACATTCTAAGTCATACTATAAATATAACAGTCACCTTCGTCTTCAAGGCAAAGACCCTGCCCACGTATTTGTGTATACAGCTTTGAGCACCCCCACACATCCAAACACTAACAATGGCAAAGTAATTTTGCACAACAAGCTGCTTTCACATCTACAACCAGTTATTGTCCATTTCCATTAGTGAACACAAAATTGCTGCTCCATACAGTCAGCCACAAGCACAACAATAACCAGATCATTGTAATTTTTTCCAAATGTTTTTCATAACTGTTACAACACACTGATCTATCAATAACACAGGTAAGACTTTCCTGTATCACCTTCCCTTCCATAAATTCAACAAGACATAAAAATCAAAAATACTTGAAAATTACATGTGAGAGCAAGTGTGTTTAAAATAGCCATGCCTTTCTGAAGTGATAAATCATACTGAAGGCACAGACATACTCTGGTTACAACAAATGCACGTCTCAGCAGAGAAATAGGCCTTTTATAATCATCTACTACTTTCTTCTCCTAAGGAAAGTTTTGATTAGGATTGGCTTCTGCCACGCTTACACACCACACACAGCACTCACAAATTCATTAACATTTCCTGTTACGAATGCTTTCATCCAACACAGCCTCCATTTACTTATGTTCTTAAATACCAACTGTAGTTCATAGAATCATAGAATGCTTTGGGGTGGAAGGGACATTTAAGATCATCTAGTTCCAACCACCCCTGCTACAGGCAGGGACACACCTCCCCCTAGACCAGGTTGTCCAAAGCCCCATCCAGCCTGGCCTTGAATCGCCTCCAGAGAGGCAACCTCCACAACCCCTCTGGGCAACCTGTTCCAGTGTCTCACCATACTCATCTAAATCTACCCTCTTTCAGTTTAAAACCATTTCCCCTTGTCCTGTTGCTACCTGCCCTTCTAAAAAGTCCCTCCCCAGCTTTTCTGTTGGCCCCCTTCAGGTTCTGGAAGGCCACTATAAGGTCCCTACAGAGCCCTCTCCTCTCCAGGCTGAAGAGCCCCAGCTCTCTCAGCCTGTCCTTGTAGAGAAGGTGCTCCAGCCCTCTGATCATTTTCATGGCCCTCCTCTGGACCCTCTCCAACAGCTTCATGTCTTTCTCGTGTTGGGGGCCCCAGAATTGGATGCAGTACTCCAAGTGGGGTCTCACAATAGCAGAGCAGAGGTGCAGAATCACCTCTCTTGACCTGCTGGTCATTCTTCTCTTGGTGCAGCCCAGGATACGGTTGGCTGTCTGGGCTGCAAGAGTACATTGCTGGCTCAGTTTGAGTCTTTCATCAACTGATACCCCCCTAATCCTTCTCCTCGGGGCTGTTCTCAAGCCATTCTCCAATCAACATGTATCTGTGCTTGGGATTGCCCCGACCTAGCTGTTGGACCTTGCACTTGGCCTGTTGAACTCCATGAGGTTGGCATGGGCCCACCTCTCCAGCCTGTCCAGGTCCCTCAGGATAGCATCAGCATGTCAGCTGCACCACTCAGCTTGGTGTCATCTGCAAACCTGCTGTGGGTGCACTCAATCCCACTGTCCACGTCGCCTACAAAGATCCTATTTAACACCAGTCCCAGCACCGATCCATGAGTAACACCACTCATCACTTGTCTCCACTTGGACATTGAGCCGTTGACCACAACTCTGAGTGCAAGCATCCAGCCAATTCCTTATCCAGCGAGTGACCCATCCATCAAATCCATTTTTCTCTACGTTGTTGACCAGAATGTGGGGCGGGGCAGTGTCAAACACTTTGCACAAGTCCAGGTAGATGACACCAGTTGCTCTTCCTTTATCCACTGTTGCTGTAACTCCATCATAAAAGGCCACCAAGTTTATCAGGCAAGACTTGCCCTTGGTGAAGCCAAGTTAGTTACCACCAATCACCTCATTTTCCACGTGCCTTAGTAGGACCTTCAGGATAATCTACTCCATGATCTTGCCAGGCACAGAGATGAAACTGACTGGCCTATAGTTCCATGGATCTTCTTTTTTTTCTCCTCTTGAAAATGAGGCTATGTTTCCCCGTTTCTAATCACTGGGAACTTCACCAGGTTGCCATGACCTTGGCAACTTCATCTGCCAGCTCCCTCTGAACCTGTGGATGAATCTTATCAGGTCCCATGGACTTGTGCACCTTCAGGTTCTTTAGATGGTCTCAACCCTGATCTTCACTTACAGCAGGCGGATCTTCCTTCTGCAAGTTCTCACCTTTGCTTCCTGCAGCTTGGGCAGTGTGGCTAGAGCTCTTGACAGTGAAGACTGAGGCAAAGAAGTCACTGAGCACCTCAGCCTTCTCTGTATCCTAGTTGCCTAAGAGTTATGAACTTGACAAAGAAAGACCTTGGCCCAGTCCTTCATAATTTACCTTAATGAGCAGTAGAGCTAGATGGATCGTTTATGTAACACTAGGGCAAATTTAGAATAATTCAAACAATACAAGCCAGGTTGCTACAAATTTTAGCATATGTGGCTTACATTTGCAACAGGTTGAAGGTGCTACTGCCTCTTTGTCAGCCTTATAAAATCAAGACATGAAAGAGGAAACATCCCTCCAAGTCACTTCACACATTTTTATTACACTGCAAAGGTCACATTCCTGCCTTGTTTACATGTTTGTGGCTTTCACTGACTTCACGGTCACCTTTTCAAGACAATGGACATCACATTTGCATGAAGAGAGCCCTACAAAATACATTAACTTATCATTGCATTTGAACATCACTCATATTTAAAATCAGGAAAAGTTTATGCAACTTAAACTTACTTGACATTCCCTGCAGCTCTTAGCTAATACTCGTTGACCTTCTGCTAGCACTTTGCCTCCGTAGATGCACTTTGCTGTAATTTGGGAAGAGAAAGTGAGGGATTAAAAATGTATAAATAAAATCAGCATTTAAGTAATAAACAAAAGTATAACACTAAACTAAAACCACTAATCACACTCAAATATAGATACATTAAAAATACAATACATTTTGCTTTCATCAGAAGTCAGTATGATACACAATACCAAATAAAATAACCAACAAACTCATTTTAAGAGCAAGTAGCACCTTTACCTCAACTTAAGAGGAATAAGAGCATAAGAATAAATAACGGAGCCCAATTCATTAGTATTCATTAGAAAATATTTTCATTACTGACATTTAGATTAGCTAATATATGTGATACTACAAGTCTTCATTACTTGTTTCAAGAAAATAAAAACGTTTATTAATGTACATCAAGAGAGTAATATAAGCACAGATTTCAATTAAACCTTCAAATTTTTTGCAGGCACAAAGGTGAACTCTTCAACTTGCTGGAGCACTGGCAAATGGATTTGATGTAGCAACTGACTCTATTGAATCAATGAACTGAAGAAATCCATTTCAGAAAAATATTCTTAAAGTGCACATGAAAGAAATGGGTTTCCCAGGAAACTAAAAGTTCCTACTAAAAAAATTATTGCTTGAAGTTTTGACCCTTCTGCTAAAGACTACCAGCTCCAAACCAAGAGATTAGAATGTGAGCTTTCCTCATTCAATGAAAAATCAACTAGCTTAGTTTAGAATTACCACCACTATGAAGAAAACAAACTCAAGCGAAGCCATGGCAGTCAACAGCTTGGTCAAGTATTACCATAACTATTCACAGTAATCTTCACAGTAAACAACTGGTCTATTATTATTTTCCAGAAATTAAGTACCCATCATAAAGGCACTGATAACATGACTTTTCTTGCGGTGTTTCTGCTATCTCTGCGCTTGACCAGTAACAGATTGGCCAATTACACTGAAAGGAAAGCTGAAAGACGCATTGTAACTGAACAAAGCTTTAAAGGTTTCCTGAGTTGCAGCAAAAGCACTGTGAAAGTGGAAGCATTCAAAGCACTCAAATCTCAGAAAATAAATCACAGATTCACTTTCTCTCATAAGCGCCTACACACATGTGTGCGCAACTCTTATGGTTGATGCCAACAGGTAGTTTTCCAAAACAGCAATTATCACAGTCAATTTGTTTACAAACATCTCAAAACTAAAGAAATGCTAGATCAATCCTCATAATCTTTCACACATAAATGTGCTTCTCAGGATATTCAGTTTAAACTTACATACAAATGCTCTTTTAAGTTGAAATAATTAAAAAAACAAATTTTCAAAAAGAACTCTGTTTTCATTGTCCATTATGCATTTCGAAATCAGATGTCTTTCTTTTGGTATCTCAGTTTTCTTGATTTTTTCTGAAGTTGCCCCAGTTTATACGGCTGAGTTGCGATCTCACGAGGAAAAACTTCAGATCGAGAAGTTTCACTTATGTTAGTAATTCAAGTAAATATTTTTGGGAGACAATGAATTAAATAACTTGTCCGTTTCCTTCTGTTTCTTCTCCTGTCATGACTGCTTTTAACAAAAAAAACGGACACAGCTGACAGCACGTCAAGTTAAACCACGACTGAGAAAAATGATGAGATTTTCAACACAATTATAGTCTTTCATCAGATAGTAATCTAAAGCCAACACAAGATGTCAGGGATCAAAACAGAATCACCTCATTTTTAAAACCCTTAACATATCAGACACTAGAACTGCTTTGTTAGTTAACCCACAGCTGAGACAGGAAACTTCAATAATCCAGCCATTCAATAATCCCTACAGACAGTAAATTACAAGTGATGATTCTATCAGAGCTAAATAAGAAAAGCACAGAGAAATTAACACCTGTGGTGCAGCCCCTTGGAAATCTCCTGCAATTACTACTATATATCCAAAAGCGACTGACTGTGGCCCTAGTATATCATTCTGTCAAGGAGCTGGCATTTGCAATCAATTTCAATCAACTTCCATACATCTCTTCCCACTGACTGACAAGCTGAGTTCTTGTCAGAATAACGAGTCAAGTTTGTGCCAATCACTGACAAAAGATAAGCTTGATTGTTCATCTTTCCATTACAAATATCAAGAGCACAGATTTTCATGGGGATATAAGCTGAATCTACAATTTGGTGCCTTGCAATTACCTCATGTCCAATTTTAACTGTTGTACATACATGTGTGTCAGCAAATGTATGTCAAGAGAAGCATCCAGTACCACAGGTTCGTGAAGGAACTTTCTAGACTCTCAGTGTTTCAAATAAAAAATATTCTGAGACAAAAAAATATAATTCTGGCAAGACCATCTTTCCACCTGAATACCCTGTTCATAGGAGTCTTTTGGTAAGCAGGATGCTTAGGAGAAAATACAACTGAGAGAAGTGAGATAGCATGAATAAATAAGTGAGCACAAGATAACAGCAAGAGAACTTTCCAACGTTTGTGCATGGGATTAATGAATTCAGCGACAAAAGAAGTCTAGAAAAATGTTCATCTTTTCCTAATAAATCTTAAAATAATTCAACAGCTTTGTCTTATAACTTATAGAAAAAATCATGCATTAAGTTTGATGTTCTACAAGAAGAAAGAGGCCAAAATGTACTTTTCTTTTCATGAACTTATTTTTGAAATGAGTAAAAACAATCACTTTACACAGTGACATTAACACAAGGTCTGATATTATATTACATTTAATGAAAATCTTCCAAATTGAAATAAAAGGTAGACAAAAAAAGGTAACATCTGAGTTTATTACTTGTCAGTATGAAAAGTTTAGACCAAAGGCTTCATGCTCTTCAAAATTGGCAGGAGGCACAAGCTGAAGCAAAGGATTTTTATTATTATTTGTTTTTCACAAACAAGTAGAATACTTTTGCACTGACAATACACGTAGCAAGAGAATCTTAAAAGTTTTGCCATGCTTTTTTCATTTAGAAGAAAATTACCGAGAAAATCAAATTCACCGCTGTGACTCACCTTACCTGAATTATCAGGAGCTATTAAAGTTGTAAAACGCACCTGCTTTTAGGACAAGTTTAACTGCTTAACAGAGGGTGGAAGAAAAATGTCTTTATGATCTACTTACCCTTGCATACTTTACAGCACTGGCTATCCACATGCACTGGGAGAGCATCAGGAGGACAATCAAGAAGGGGACAGGACATCCTTCGGCATTCTACAACACCACTCTAAGAAAATATTTTAAAGACAAAATTCAGTCATTGTAAATGAAATCAGCAATGTGCATTATACACCCATCTTTCATTAACAAGTTTAATCCTATCCAGCTACAAACTTGAACCCAAATGCATCTGAAGGTGAACCATCCCCTAAGTGTTGGTACTTATTACTGGTTTTACTCCAATTTCTCTGAGTAAAACACATCAAGAAAAGAACATAAGCTCATCTTTACAACAACACAAGCACCACTTTCTGTAAGCTGTGCCAGTCATCTCTGAGATTTTTAACAATCAGTTTTCTATTTTCTTGAGCAAACATAGACTCTCTTCAGATATTTATCAAATAATTTCAACAAGATGAGATTTACATATTAATACTCTTCTGTTCCTTAGTTTTTCATAGCGATGAATGCTGAAAACAAGATCTGCATGTTGTTACCATTCAAGATGCAACTAAGCATCTATGAATACTATTAAGATAACTACTCCATTTAAAAAAAAAACACTGTGAAAACAATTCCAAATCGAATACAAACCATGTCTGTATTCACCCCAAAACGATGTAGCCCTCACAAATATTATGAAAACCAATAAGACATGATTGTCAAGGGAAAGCAGATTTTATTTTTAAAGCTTCTACATAAGATATGTCGGATTCTCATTTATTTATTTTTTTACCATTTCCCTTCGTACTGTTAATTCTACCACTACATGCATGCTAAAAACATAACAATTATTAGAATTCACATTATGTATTCAAGGACCATTTTCACATTTTAATTAGGTCCTACTTCTTAAAGCCTTTAGAAATTCTTACTTTGCACGTGCAATTTCTACAGTGATCATCTTCAACCCATGAATCTTTGTCTCTATAGATCAATCCATTTACTTGACAAGTCTTCTCACAGTGACAGTCTTCCAATTGACTCAGTCTTGTTTCTGCATAATTTAGCTATAAATAAAAGTAACTTGATGAGATTCCTTCAGTTCAAACACATGGTTTTTAAAAAGCAAATAAATTTAGTGTTTTCTTATATCTAAACCAAGTTTAACTACAGCATTTGAAACGCTAAACCAGGATGTCTGCAGGTAACAAATTACTCTTTGATGGAACTATGTGTGTGAACTAACTTATGACATACACAGCAGTCTCTGGTACTGTAATGAACCCCACTAAGATCTCCTTTGGAACAGCTAGGCACCACTAAAAATGCATAAACTACAATTGTTTTTAAATCAAATTTCAGAATTACTCATCAATTTGTTTACAAATCGTAAATCATGACGGCTGGCAGCCTTTTTCTAATTAATTCTACCTCTTCATTGTCGACATCAGCTAGATTAATGCTCTCTAGCTCATGCAGAGGCCTTAACTTCACAATACAAAGACTTACAGCACTTTAATACAGAGTAGTATTCATAGACTGATCAGTGGACAAGTCTTGCTCCTAGAGTAAAGCCTGGACCAGAAGCTGGGACTTAACACTCCTTACTGTTCACATCACCTCCTCAATTCCAACTACTAAAATGCACATAAAGAATGTAAAACTTGATGCATCTTTTCAAAGTATTACATCTGCACGCTTGTAATTGCTACATTTACTGATGAGTAATAATGCAATAACTGCAATAACGAGTAGGGGCAAAGCACATTCAGATTCACATTCACATACAGCAGCAGAAAAAGGACAAGGCTTTTGGAACTCTTCCACCACCACAGACCTTCCCTTCCTCTGAGGCACCATCTTAAATTAAGATTCATCCAGGGAGGAACACTCCCACCATACACATCTCTGTTAGCCAGTGTCATTATCTCTAACCCCTAACACAACTTCTAGTGACACTCTCATCTATTAAAATCCAAATAAAAATTAAAATGAAAATGAAAAAATCCGGACTGCATATTTAGAAGTAAATACATGCATTCTTCAGGCCCCAGAACTGCTCTAAAAACTAGCCTGTTGCCAGCTAGAAGACAATTTCTGAAAGTCTTTATTTGTTTTTGCTTTCACATTCACACTGGAACCACTGCAAACATTGAGGCTACCTAAATTTGGCAAATGACAAAATGAATGCATACCTTATTCTGTTATGAATACAGGGCTATTATTTTGCATTATAGGCTTTATGAAGACGAATGTGCAGTGCTGCAGACTTTTTTACATAATGGCATATATTTGATATTTGCACATTTTCATCCTCTAAAATTCCATCCACTTTACGTGAAAATATTCTAATAAGCCTTTTTTCATTTCTGCCAGTAAAAGAGCAAGATATTTAGGGGAAGAAAAGGAAAAAATAGGAGGTAAGTAGCCATCATCTTTTTCTCTGCAGTCCTCAAGAGATAAAGCTCTGAATAACTGTTCGTTCTTTCTTAAATTGTTAATCTGGTTAATCCTAAACATTGGGATTGACACATCCCTAAAACTCAGAGCTGGTGATTTCAAAACTGCTCCTCACAGTTTAGAAACAAAACCATCCACTTACTAAGTTGCTTGTTTTCAATAGAACCTCTTTTCTAATTATTATATTTAGTCATTATATTTACCATGTAAAACTCACATTTAGCTTTGTTATAAAGGTGTTTGATCTGCCTAATGCTTCTACTTTATTACATATCTTGAATTTTTTTTTAAACAAATTATAAATGAACATTCCCATATAATTTTGCTATACACATCTTTTTAAAATATATATTTTTGAAAATGGTATGTAATATCATCCTTTGTCAGTACTATAAATTACTCCAGGAAGAGATGAAAATGCTAAGAAAATAAATATATTCTGCCTATTAGCTTTTTATATAGTTTATATTATTATCTTGCTTGGTAAGCTTTATTTAAATATTATTTATCTCCTATTCCATGAAGCATCTTGAAACATGCTAGATCAATTAACTGTAATATGCAATACTGGAGGCATCAGAATTGAAAACCCAAGCTGTGGCCTTTCTGATCTCAGTGAAGGAAGGACTCACTAGAAAGTTTTGCACTGGCAGTCTTCAGAATCTCCTTCCAGCCTCAGCAACAAACAAATGAATAAAAAGCACACTTTCACATGGGACCATAATTTACCAAAAATAAATTATATTCCACCCTAATTAATGCAGGAGATGCCCACACTGATTTCAGTAGAGTGTTAAAGTTGCACTAACTATTTTACCCATCATTTTTAAAGTGGAGACAGTAGTATTTCAGCATGTCAGTTGGGAATGCTGAAATATAGCACACTCACTTTCACCTGCAGCAAATTAACACGTTAGCTGGATTTCTAACACACTGATCTACGGTGCTTCTCTACTAAAAGACAGAAGATTAAATCAAGTAAACGTATTTATTGGAAAGATTCCAACAATTCAAATGATGACAAAATCAGCATAGGCTTTAAAAGCTATGTCTTTACCAGCATTGGTACGAAGAGGACACAATGGCAGTAAGCTCGTTTCAGGTCAACACTGTATACTTCTGTTTATACAACAACTTGCCGTAGACAGTGCTTTGCCTCTGTGCCAGCACAAGACTCGTGGGGCCCTGAGATGAAGCTCAAGGGAGAACTTTCTCACAGCTCCTCTCCTATCTACCACATAATTTGCACTGCTACCAAAGTTACAGAACCACGAAGTCACTAGATCTGATGTTTCCTTCCCACAAAAGCCCTGATCTGCATCTCCATAGTTTCACATTACATAAACAGCACATATACATTCATTGCAGGCAACATTCATTGGGTTATTAGGTGCCATAATACATCTGTAACCAATTACGGACTGAGGGAGTAAGAGAAACCCCTAGTTACGGCTGATCCTAAAAGCTACAGCTGAACTTGGAACTACAGGGCCTGCTTTTCCAAAACATCACACTGGTTCTCTGCATCTCCTCACGCAGGGCCAGAAGCCAGGCGTCGCTGCTCACGCACGTTAGCAGGCCGTCCTCTGACCATCTGCCCTGCCAAATGGGATCTCTGCAGGATGCTGTACATCCTTCCAAGCCCTGCTCTTTGCTTGCCAGATGCCCCATATGATATTACTTGTACCTGCACTACTATCACTTGTGGCTCCTGACCTCCAGGACTGGAAAGACAGATAGAAATCTTAGTGCTTCTCTCACTTCCCTCTATTTTTAATTTGTGTTTGTCTATCAAAATAATTTATTTTCCTTCTGCATGTATTTTTCCCAAACAACAGTATTTCTGCACATGCTGCTACAAAAAAGTCAGAGCAGTACTGTAACTGAAAAGGAACTCACAATGAAAGATCATCTCAGCACCATGTTCTGGAAGTACGGAGACTTTGCAGTACAAATGCTGCATTATTTGCTTCCCCTTGTAAAGTACTAGCAAGCAAAAATATAATTAACAGCAGAGAAAGCAAGTTACTCAGTACAGTGCATAATTGGAACTTGCTCATGCCGCCAGCAGGGCTCAAAATAATTGCCTCTGTTTCACACTACAAGCAGCAAACTCAACTAAAAGCTTCACATTTCTTATTCGGAGTCAGCTTGTCCAAAGCATGTCAACTGGGTAAGTGGATTGTCAGAATAATATGCACATCGTCTTTTAAAAGTTCTCTATTTCCAGTTAGGAAGGAAAGGGCACTTAGAAGCAGCAGAGTAACAAGTATCACACCAATGTTTTCCTGCTAGCAGTGCTACTATACACATCTTAGTTTTTTAATTCCTTTTCAGTAACAACACTGAGACTGAAAGTAACTATGGGATGGTTTTTGTTGCACTTAAATCTACAAATAATTAACAAAAATGCTGTTTCAGATAAGTCAATTAATTGCTTCTTACCAAGAATAGATGATTCACTAACATTAACCTTAAAAAACGTTCCCAGAGTATGCTTTAACGCAAGCCAGGGGATCATGCACCTCAAAAGCACAGCTTGCTAACCTGGAACTTGACCACAGCCTGAGCTGAAGGGCTTCACCTAAGACAGGGGTTGACTGTGCAATGTGGGAGCAGAGCCCAAGGATAATCCCCAACAATAATCACTATAGTTTCCCATTCATCATACTCCCAATCCAAATCAGAAGGGGAAAAATAAACTAAAACAAACACACACCACCTAATCTGGAGCTGGATTCACTTTTACACTGTAAAAATCATTGATCAAAGGTGTTGTGATCAGCACAGCCAGCAGCTTCATAGGCATTTCCTTATTTCAGTTCCCAAGGAGAAACGATGCCAGTCCTGAAGATTTCACAGGTCTCCCCACAGGCAAAAACACACTCTCTGACAGAATCACATGGTGAGGAAATTGTTGAGGGATTTTGCTCCTTTGTTTCCGCATTTATCCCTCAGCATGGAAAGGAAAATCAAGCTAAGGCTTCTTACAGAAATCAAACCCTGGGCATTTTGTCACTGTCTACCAAATGGTGAGCCAGACAATAGAAGCTGTACGAGAATTAAGTGACATCCATGAAACTATCTCCTTAAGTCCACAGCAGATAGGGCTACTGGCAGAAGTAGGGGAAAAAAATGGCTCTACTATGAAAACGTAAAATAACTGCAAAAGGAATAAATACTTCTATGATGGTCTTAGCCCCAAAGGAAACAGGGAATTGACAAAGAAGATTAGGTACCTACTTTTGCAGTCATTTTTGCCAGGAGTTCTTGTAAATCCATGATTCCTTGCACCAGGCTTAAGAAATCACTGCAGGTTGGGCATGCTCAATAAAGGAAGTTTAAAAAGAAAAGGGAAGGAAGAGAGGAAAAGACATTATAACCCATAAATAAATCAAGTCTGTCATACAGCTAAAATGTCACATGCTGCCTATCTGAACATAAAATGCAATCTGTTTACATACACTGTGTCAGCTCATGCAAGAACAACAACCCTGAAAATATTATTTTCAAAGCAAAGAAATCTTCCACATTAAAAAAAAATTGATTAAGAAAATAATACTTACTGCGATTCAGATTAGGACACTGCGTTATATATCCATTAGGTATAAAGACAACTTTCACATCTTGAATAACACCCTTTGTAAAAGAAGAGATAACTGGTAATACAGAATACAAACATTCACTTCGACCTGTTTCATAAGTCAGCTGTTGGTTGTGTACAAAGAAGTGACCGGTTCAGTCTGCTCATGTGGAATATAACCTAAGATGATGAAAACACAGCAATTCTTCCTCCCTAACTTCCTGTGTAATTTTCATACCATGCTTTTTTTAGTTTTGTGTTGTGCCATCAACGAACGTAAGCTGCTTAAATGTCTCAAAATGGGACTGAACTAGTGAAAAAATACATGAATACCCATTACATGAGACACTTCACCACAAGAAAAAAACCACCACCACAGCACTACTCTTCAGTGATTTAGCCAAACAAGACTGTGAAATCTATCATTATGCAAAGAACAGCATAAAGAGCAAGAGGTAAGCATCTACATTTTGACTGTTTGGTTTAGTGCAGCCTCCTGGCTTTGTATCTCAGCAAACAGTTCATGTAATCACACCATCAGTTAGAATTAAATCCGCTCTCTAGCCCAGGCAGATGGAGAGATCCCCTGTGCAGGGCTAGAGGAAATCAGGACTCCAAGGTCAGGAACAGACTGTGCATGTCATGTGAGGCTCAGAGATCAGACCAAGCCGGACAGGAGAGAGAAAGTACCAGAACATCCAGTGCCAGCCTGCAAATTATCCCTGACTTGCAAAGGTATCCCTGAGAGAAGCCGGGGACTCCAAGGGTCACCCAGTATTCCCTGCACCAACCTGCCTTGAGGAACCCTAAATCCATCCAGCAGCCTAAAAATGTTGGAGCTTGCATTCACACAATGCAAAGCTCTTCCTGCATTTCTTTTTTATTGCATAGCCTGCTTACTCCCCAACATCCACTAACGTTAGTAATGACATAGTCATTAAGTAGGAGGGGCAAGGGAACACAAGGGACTGCAAGCACTGCGATTTGCGTTCCCCTGACTGCTCATCAGACAGAGTAACATGACTGTCTCCTCCCAGACACAGAAGAATTTAATACATTTCCTTTCAAATTAAAGTTCACGGCAGTTATTATCTAATTAAATTACTGATTTGTAAGACTGCTGTAGTTTTTGGTTAAATTGCAGTGAAGCACTTCTTGCAGACTAAGGGCAGTCACTTGCTCAAAATGCTTATTTCAATCCATAAATAAAATATAGGCCTTCGTGCTTGAAGCCTTGCAAATGCAGCAACATTTCACATTTACATATTCACTTTCTAAAACAGCAGAAGGTAATCAGCAGCACTGTTCCTTGCTTACTGCTTTATGATGAAATTTTAACTGAAAATATTAATAGACATAATCAGATCACACTGTCTTTCTCACAAAAGTGTATACATGTATTAACCTTTTGATCTATGAGAATAATGAAACCATCATAATAATGAGAAGCAATACTGTCACAGGAAAAGGAATATCCTGAAAGCCATTTAGTGCACTTTCTGCTAGAAGTTATCAGTGAGAAATTAGAAGCTGAGGTACAAAAATACATTTCAGGGCTTAAGTCTCTCCAGTGAAAGGCTTAACCATGAATAAATGAGTTTACAAAGTTTCACTGTACCATAACACAAAGCTAACAAGTAATCATCTACAGAAAAGCGATGATTTTTTCTTTCTTTTTTTCTCTTCAGTAAGTGCATATGGAAATTTCATTATGTTTATTGCCTTGCTCCTCTGCTCTAGTCATTTGGATAGATATGCATTTAAATACAGATAAAAGTATGGGGGGGAGGTATTTCATTTGCTAAAATTTTGTCTTCTGCATTCTTTGGTAGCCCCAACAGCATAAACGACCTGAAGAGGAAACACAGCTATTTCTGTGTCTTTTTCTGCCTATGTGAAAAAACATTACTATGGGTTGATGTATGAACACCAATTTACCAGGATAGATGCCTTCTATATCAAAAAAACCTTTCTGAAACAGATAGAATTACCACCATCAAACATAGAAGTGAACCTTTAACTTGAAAGTGTTTGCTGATGTATTTTTTTAATAGGAAGTCTTCATTACAGGCAAATACTTATTACAGCCATAATTACTGCAACACACATGAAGAAACTTGGACTATTCCTCCTCCAGCATTAAATCTAGGTTGCTTAGAGCTTTCTATGACTGCAGCCAGAAGAATTAGGCATGCACAGCTCCCAGCAAGCAAGTCCAGATCTCTGGTTTGGTTTAGCACTGGGCAGAGTTTTTCAATCCACATTCTGTGGAAAGACATGAGAATTTGGCCTTGACTGGGAGGTGTCAGGTGTCAAAATCATCCTTTTTTTCCCAAGGAGACATCACCATTTATCTTTCACATTTAAACTTCTGATTAACTAAAGCCAAAGTTTCAGGATGCACTAGTGTGAAGATCCTCCGTCTGCACAGATTACCAGCTTCAAGACTAAATTCAGGCTGCGGCGCTAAATGCCAAGCCCATTCCATGAGAATTTACAAATACAAAAGCCCTGTTTATTGCACCTTTCATGTCTATATTAGAGGACTTCTCCCACATACTGTGAAAAGACCCATGCATTGCACAAGCTCTTTGTTTCTATATTTTCATTTCCTCCATTGCTTTTCACCCTCTTTAAAACCTACTTCTGCCTCAAAGATGACATGTGTCTTCACAGCTGTATAAAATGCATTGGCTCAAGTTGGTAAGAGACTCTGCACAGATGTCCCAGCAGCTGTTCCCTAAGCCCCATGTCTGGACAGTGCTACAGCAACCCCACTAGACGGCCACATCAGCATTATGCTTCTCTACACAGTGAAGATGCGTTCTGTGCCAGGCACCAAAATGACTACAGAGGTCTGAGTGTACATATGATGATGTGCAGTTAAAATACCAAGCACCTGCTGTACCCCAGACACAGCAGTGGGATTGTAAGATCAACAAAGCCTTCTAGAGCAGATCTGAAAATTACTGTCTTTCAACAAGGATCATCCAGACAGCTATGCACTAAGAAGCTCATTTCTGCAGTAGTTTTATGGAGGGAAACTTAAGGAGAAGGGTTCTCCTCAATGATAAAATGAATTTTGCAAGGAATTCTGACAATGATAGCCATCAGTTCCACCCTAAACTAAGAGTCTCCTGGATGCCTGGTATCACCATCTTCCTCCTTTCCTTTCTGTTTTACGTTGGTTTCCCAATCTCATTATAAGATTATTCTTTAGCGCTAAAACAAATCTCACTGTTGCGCCACACAAAGAAACCTGAAGGGCCTATGTGTATTTTTCAAATGAACTAATTCATGAGATTCCCTTCAAACCAAACAGACCAAGCTATCTTAAGTTTGGTCTGCATTAGCTCCCAGCGGTGACATGCTACAACTATTCAGCCTTGTCTGAATTCCAAATGTTTGGCCATAACAGGCAGGCTACATGGTGAGAGATCCTAGTTGTACGGGCTGAGACCTCTGCTCGCTTGATTATGATGTACAGCACTTGATTCCCCAGCAAGCTTACATGTGGAACAATCACTGCAACTAAGGATGGGGAACAAAACCATACATAAGGAAAATGGCAGCCAATGACCAGCCACTGTGCCTTAAAAATATTGTATTAAAATACCATATCGTCCCCCTTACTCTACTGATACGTTGAAGAATCATCATTTGAAATTAACATGAGAGCATGGCCCAGAAGGTGCTCTAATGCTATCCACTGACAGAGTGGAAGAAGGAACAATTAACTAGCTACCATTAAAATAAGAATATTTTTGCAACAGCAAAGATGCTCAGAACAGCATCCAGTTCTTTTTCATACAAACATATTATCATGGCTCCAACATAGATACAAAATGCTAATTCTTCTTTAACACTCTTATTTCCCTGCAGATCAATGTTTACCCTAGGGGAAACTGATCTATTTATTTATATGCTAAAATGGTGAAACAAATTGCTCTGAAAAAGAATGGGAGGTCCTGCTGAGCATGTAAATACATGGAAAGGGATGTGTACTCTTTGCAAACTGGCAAAATCCCAAGTTTTTGGTATGAGTTACATACAAAAGTAAGATTTCTGAAACTCTCAAGCAGGGTTAAAAAAATACAACCAATTATATTTCTGCCCTGAAGAAAGTTAGAGAAATATTCAAGCACACATGAAGCAAAGTAAGGCACTTGTCGACTTTCATTATGATCAATAAAAACTGTCAGCTCATTAGCATATCATTAGCTACCCTGCTGTTTCCAAAGTGTTAATGCGTAGAAATATTAATTTACAAACATAATATCCTAGAGTTCTGAGGCACTGAATGTCTACATAAAATGAGAATTTAAGATGAGCAAATCCAATACAACTTTTTTTTGCTATGTAGCTATAAACATATGTTTACCATCTGTGGAATTATGGGAAGCAGCTGAGGTAAAAAAACAACAGCTGTAAAATGAAATAATGCCATCAATTTCACTTTACAGTGACAGCTCAGCTGCTCAAAGATGAAATGAACTCCAGGTTCAGAGCAACTCTTGGACTGTAATTCAACTAAAAGAAAAGTTACCTTTTATCTCCGTTTCAAAATTAAAATCATTATTTGCTACAACAATCCTACCGTAATTAATTTTAGCATTAAAAAAAAATTCTGGCTTCTCAAAAAGTAGATACTTGCAGGCAAGGTCCTCAAAAATGCAGCAACTTGTAGAATTATCCTTATAAATTGACTGCTTCAAAGTGAACTGAGTGAGCAGTAAATCACCTTGGCAACAAATCCATGCCAATATCAAGGATACATAGATTGGCCTATCAATACACTATATAGGCTCCTTTACTGATAGATATTCCATGGCTTGTTAACCAAAACCTGAAGAAATATTGTCAGCTTTTCTGTAGATTGCTTTCAGACTGAAAGTATTAATTTTAAGGTGGAGGGAGTGTTTTTTGTTTGTTGGTTGGTTCTGCAAATAAAAATCCATCATAAATTCATATAGGATCACCAAGAGCCAAAAAAACGTAAACGAAATAAAATATACAGGAGAGAACTTTTCAAGTCTTTGGTCATTTATCTTTCCTTTGCAAATTTTTTTTTTCACATGCACATACAGGCATCCTCAATGGCAGTATCTTGGGAAGACAGTCCTGCCAGCTAGACATGCTTTCAAGTAGCCTGGGCTATTTGGAAGCCATAGAAGCTCCAAAGGACAAAGAAGCTTATGAACAAAACCACTCTGCTGAGACATGTGACATGCTTGTCTGAAAGAAATACAGAGAAAGGAAGTTATTACAGAAACAGAAAGTCTACTGTTTTGCAGCAGGGCATACACATTGCACACAACAGCGAGTATCTGCCAAAGAAGGACTGCAGGAACACAGCCTAGACGACCTCCTCTAACCCGGAAGTCAGTGCTGAAAAAGGCAACAAAGAGCCACCTCATGCAACTAGCATCATGTGAGAATATTCTGCTAACAGAATCAAGGAGAGACAAGTCTCCAAAAGTGATTAAGGTCACTACTGTCTGGACAGGAGACTACAGCTCAGCCTTTGCTTTGGGAAGTTTTGAAGATTAAAGCCATCATCTCCAATGCTGTCTATGCAGTCTCACTATATAAACAGGAGTGGCAAGACAGCGCACGGTGGGTGAAACCCCAAGTAAGGTAACCAAACAAAAGCACCAAATACTAGGCATTTCAGCCAGTAACTACAGTATTCTACCCTGCACAAACAGATTCTTCTCTGTGTTAGACCTGTCTCAAATCCCAGGCCCATGGTTTCAACTGAAATTCACACAAATCACATTTCAGGAGTGTAAAATAACTAATCAGAAGTATTTCATTGCCTACCTGGTTTTCTTCTTTGTGTGCTAGTTCATATCTGCTTACCTTAAAGAAACCATGCTTCCTGTTTCTCTGTCCGAGCCATAAATTACTTTCAGGTGTCAGATTTGTTTCTGGGGGATCAATGATGCGTTCATAAATCCTGCAGAGGGAAAGCATTGCCATTACTCAAATACTATTTTTCCTCTTAAAAATTCCTAGTCAAATTCAGTCAGCAATAAATGATACAAAGCAGAACAAAAATTAATCCCTCTATTAAACACTTCGTGTTTATTGCTGATAGTTTTGCAGGTATGTTATAACCTTAAAAGCAACAATTAAACAGAAAGAAGAACTATGAAAACCACTAACACACGAAGACTCAAGACAATTGCGGTTTCCCCCATGCAACCGTGCAGTGCTAACCTGAAGGAGTACAATGCCAGAACTAACCCTGCTAGGGAAAACAATAAAATGGGGAACCATTCTATCTTAGGAGTCTTCTTCAAACTCAGCTACCAGTTCTGGGGAAAAAGAGCAGGCACAAACAAGATCCAACCAGAAACATAACATCTTGGAATTTTCACATAGTTTTGAATTTTGAATGGACATCACAAACACCATTTATTCCACCTCATACTCCAATAGCCTTTTAGGCTCTACATCTATTTTATCTATCCTTGTGCCTGGACCTTTCAGTTTATCCACTTCTCCCATTCGCTGCTGTTACAGCAAACTGTACACACTTGCACATGTATTCCCCATGTGTCCCACCACTACTGCACAGCCAGCTTGCCCACATCAGTGGCACAGATCCGATAAGGAATGGGAACTTTTTGTACTTGGTCAAGCTTTACAGACTGCAAAAACTTGCACATGAATGTAGTAATCTCAATCCCAAATTTCTAAAATTAAATCATCGTAAGTTGCTGTAATGTTACATTTTGAAATTCAAGAAGCAAGTATCTAGAGTTTTAAAAAGGAATAGTTTGGTTTTTTTTTAATAGCTTATTTTTAGGAAATTAGTAAAGAAGTTTAGTTTGTACCTTCTTCAGGAACTCAGGCCACTACAATGATGATATCGTTACGTTAGATTATGAAAACTTCAAGAACAAAGATGTTACTGACTCTAGATTCTCACATTACCATGTTCCACAGGCGGGAGCCATGAGCTTACTGCTTCATAACAAAACCAGCACATTTAATAAGGATTCCTGAAAAATGATGACATGTATTTCCACTACTGTCCAGCTCAAAGGGATGTGAGCTGCTCTGTAATCATACCAGCATGACAGCCAATAGAAAGACTCTAAATATGCCAAGTCCCGTGAAGTATTTGTATCTTTGAAGGAGTGATTTGTATTCTTTTCTTTAAAGCTCTAGCTTTAAACCGAATGTGAAAAATGAACACCAAGACAAAATGCAAGGCATTCAACACAACCCATTGCACAGTCCTTTTCACATTTACAGTCTGAGCATTTCTAGCCTGGGCTTACCGAGAATAATCATTAATTTTTGTGCTGTATATTGCCATGCTGTTGGAAAATTTATAAATTTGCAGGGGCCCAAAATGACCTTCAAGTATGAAAAAACTTCAAAAAGCTCTACAAACTTAAGTATAAAGAGTCATATGTGCTACCCATTTCTGCTAATCCTGAAAAGAAAATAACTGTTACTTCATCAAAAAAGAATCACTACCACCACTAAGAACAAAATAGTTACATGAAAATTAAGCTTATTAGTACATCAGTCAGATGATGCCTTCTAATAGTCATCATCTTACTGCTCAAATTTATTATAATTACAATCAATTCTAATTCATCACATTTCATCAACACAATACATTCAAAGCTCCAGGAAATTTATGCCTCTACTAGTTAATTACTTGTTACTATCTCTAAAAATTACTATGCTAAGTTGTTTTACCTCTTCAAACAGCAAAACAAGACAGTATTCTTTTAAATAATGCTTTGAGAATTATAGGAATTTGACATGCACTATCTTTATCAATATTTTAAAGTGTAAGCAGAACCTTTCTGCCATGCCTCATGTAAAATTGAAGATCTACTAAAATGCAAAACTGCTGTAAAATACTGAACAAGGAACAAAGAATTGAGGTCCTCAAGAAAGCCAGTCACTGAATTACATTACTACGATGAGAATTTCTCTTAAGTATAACAACACCTCTTAACCTGTGAGTATTCAAGAACATTTTATTTTCATTCACTTGGACAAGTTAAAGGTTACAGAGTAACTCTACAATATCAAAGAACAGAATCATTAATTGATCCATCATGGATCAAGTAAAGGTCAAACAGGGGATCAGGCCCAGTCAGCATGGGTTCATGAATGGTAGATCCTGTTTGACAAATCTGATTTCATTCTATGACAAGATGACCCACTCAGGGATGAAGGTAAGGCCATCGATGTGGTCTACCTGGATTTCAGTAAGGCCTTTGACACTGTCCCTCACAGCATCTTTGTGGAGAAGCTGGCTGCCCATGGTTTGGATGGGCATATACGTTCTATTGGGTGAAACACTGGCTGGATGTCAGGGCGCAAAGAGTTGTAATCAGTGGAGTTAATCCAGTTGGCGGCCAGTCACAAGTGGTGTCCCACAAGGGCTCGGTACTGGGGCTACTCCTATTCAACATCTTTATCAATGATTTTGATGAGGGGATTGAGTGCACTCTCAGTAAGTTTGCAGATGACACCAAGTTGGGAGGGAGTGTTTATCTGCCAGAGGATAGAAAGGCTTTGCAGAGGGACCTGGATAGATGGGAACGATGGGCCAAGGTAAACTGTATGAGTTTCAATATGGCCAAGTGTCGGGTCCTGCACTCTGGTCACAATAACCCCAGGCTTGAAAGCTGCCTGATGGAAAGGTACCTTGGTGTGCTGATGGACAGTCAGCTGAATATGAGCCAGCAGTGTGCCCAGGTGGCCAAGAAGGCCAATGACATCCTGGCTTGGATCAGGAATGGTGTGGTGAGCAGGACTAGGAAAGTCATTCTGCCCCTGTTCTCAGCACTGGCAAGACCCCACCTTGAGTACTGTGTTCAGTTTTGGGCACCTCAGTACAGAAAGGACATTGAGGTGCTGGAACAGGTCCAAAGTAGGGCAACAAGGCTGGGGAAGGGCTTGGAGAATATGCCTTACAAGGAGCGACTGAAGGAACCGGGGCTGTTTAGTCTGGGGAAGAGGAGGCTGAGGGGAGACCTTATGGCTCTCTTCAAATTCCTGAAATGTGATTGCAGTGAGAGCAGGGTTGGTCTCTTCTCACTGGTGATGGGCAACAGGACAAGGGGAAATGGCCTCAAGTTGCGCCAGGGGAGGTTTAGGTTGGATATCAGAAAAAACTTCATGACAGAAAGGGTTGTTAAGCACTGGAATAGGCTCCCCAAGGAGGTGGTTGAGTCACTGAATGTGTTTAAAAACCGTTTGGATGTGGTGTTCAGGGACATGATCTAGCAGTATCCCACTGTTAGAGTTAGGCTAGTATGGTTAGGTTGTGGTTGGACTTGATGATCTTTAAGGTCTTTTCCAACCTGAGCAATTCTATGATTCTGTGATTAAAGTTGGAGAAGACCTCTAAGATCACCTAGTCCACCTGTCCAGCTACCACCAATATTGCCCACTAAACCGTGCTCCTAAGTACTACAATCTACCCTTCCCCTAAACACTTCAAGGGACAGTGACTCAACCACCTTCCCAGGCAAACTATTCCAATTCCTCACCAGTCTTTCTGAGAAAAAATTATTCATAATTTCCAACCTAAACCTACCCTGCCACAACTTAAGGCCATCACCTCTCACCGTATTGCTGTTACGTGGGGGAAGAGGCCAATCCCTCCATCTCTCCACAACGTCCTATCAGGCAGTTGTAGAGAGGGATAAGGTCTCCCCTGAGCCTCCTCTGCTCCAGACAGAACCATCCCAGTTCCCTCAGCTGCTCCCCATAAGACTTGTGCTCCAGACCCTTCACAGCTTCATTATCCTTCTCTGGACATGCTCGAGGGCCTCACTGCCTTCCTTGTAGTGAGGAGTCCAACACTCAATACAGCTCTCGAGGTGTGGCCTCACCAGAGCTGAGTACAGGGGTGGAAATGATCAAATACCTCCTGCTGGCTGCACTATTTCTGATCCAAGCCAGGATGCCATTGGCCTTCTTGGCCACCTGGGCACACTGCTGGCTCATGTTCAGCCAAGCATCAATCAACACTCCCAGGTCCTTTTCCTCCACACAGCTTTCCAGCCACTCTGCCCCATGCCTGTAGCAATGCTTGGAGTTGATGTGTCCAAAGTGCAGTCTGTTATGCTGTATAAATAACAACTAATCTCCATGGATCTGCCCGTTAAGTAAATTGGGATTCGAGCAAAGGCATCAGAAATAGGTTGGTGCTTACTTCGCTATGTGAAAAGGTATCTTGGATCACGCTATTTGGTTCATGAGCAAAGTGAACGTACTTTACTATTGTTTGCTGTTAAACATCTGCAAGCATGCAGACAGCCTAATGCTACCACTGTAATACTCTTCATACTCTTGCCAAATGAAAAGGTCAAAAAGTACACAAATTTATAAGAATAGCAAAAAAATCTGTGGCAGGCTACAAAAAAAAAAAAAAAAAAACCACCCACACATCTGCAGGCAAGAGTGCTTCACCCAGACATTTAGATTACCTATGTACATACACCACTTACAAACCTATCAAGAGCTACTGATTATTCAGGTTATTTTCTACACTGAGAAAAACCTGCAGAGCATGAACATTTTGTAACGCATCTCAAAGTGAAATGACAAAGTTACTACCTAAAGGTGAAGTTATATTCTAATTATTGTTTGTTAAACAGGAAAATGCCTTTGTTCTGCTCCTCCTCTTTCCTGCATTTTTTGTGGAAGAAAGGAAGTGTTCTTCAGGCTCAAAACTGTTGCTGAATAGACTCAAAAGGTTTTTTTTATTTTTGTTTTATTTTACAGCTACATTGATACGTTACGTTTCTACTTCATTCACATTTCCTTGCTTGATTTTTCTTTGCTGACGTGTGTCTTCTACATTTTATCTACATTTGACCATACTTGGTTTTTGGTATTTGAGTAGCTAAGCTGTATCTACTACACTTCCAACTTTATGAAATACTGCTCTGGAGCTCCTTGGAGACCAGTTTCCAATACATTTTGCATCGTACCCAGAGTACAGTATGCTTCGCAAGAACAGGAATGCTTGGGAAAGGGAACTCCAGGGAACAGCGGTCTATAAAATTGCTGCAGATTGGACAGACCCTCTAGCACCAGCAGACCAGGTCTCCAGGTTAGTGTAGGCTCTACTCTGTGCCTCAGACTTTCAGATTTATGACTACCCCTTTCCAAGAGAAAGCTCGATTTGTACCTAATTTATGCCAACATATTTCAAAGGAGTTAAACCATGAACTTGGAAAAATACAACTGTGAACCAGTCCTTTCTTGAAATACTCATGCTCAGAATACATTCACTAACCTCTGACCCATTTAGCTAAATAGAGTAAGAAAAAGATCTGCTAATTCAGGAAAAACTGTGATGTTCTCGTTGTTTATTCTTTTCAGGTCTTTTGTTTGTTTTAATCTATATATCTGCCCCATCTGCACTCATTGATTTATGAAGTACTCTTACATGAAACTAACACGTTTTTCAAGGACACACTCAAAAAAAGGCGTCTGTGACATAATGAATACAGTAATATGGCAAATCTTTAAAAGAATCAGTGAATGGAGTCATTTCTAAAATGTCCACATGCAAATATGCAGGCACACACTTCTCTCTGCATAGAAGACCCTCTCTAAAAATCCACCTCTGTTGGACAAGGAGACAGCTCCTTACCACACAATCCACTTAAAACTATTTTTACCATCCTAGTAACATTCCAGTAGAACAGGGAAATTTTGTTTCCCTCATTTTATGTGTGCAAACTGAAAGACTGGAAAACTCTTTAACCAACATGATGTCTTACATGAAACTAACATGGGGGCATGTTAGACCTAGACAGTAAGTAGGTCCACTTTTGTGGTGGAGCAGCTCCGCTTAATAGACATAATACTTGCCATGCCAGCAGCAGTTAAGAAATAGCTGAAATATTTAGTAGAATAAGAAAATTAGCTTTGTGACAGTTTGCATTAGAATCCACAAATCAACACGGACTGATCAGAAAACGGAACTGCTTAAAATTCTGCAATACCAAATAGGCTGTAACTACAGCAATTACTTAAAAAGTAGCATGCCATATTATGGAAGTTCCAAATTCTTTCAGGTCTAAAGTACAAGTAGGTTACTGAAATACAAATACACGTTCTCGTATTTGCAGGCTAGATTCGAACCAGAGACACTTTTATTAGTAGTATAATTAGGAAACTAAGAGCTGCAGCCCAATGTTGCTGTGGCTGAGGCGTGGTGGGAACCTCATTTCTCAGTCCCTTGTCTCCATGAATCAAAGAACAGGCTTATATGATCTGGCTGCCACACTTACTCTCATGAAGCTATAAATTTGCACATAGCGACCAGGTGTTGAATTCAGCATATCCAATTTTAAATGTCTCAAAACTTTACACCTACAGAGAAGCTGGTCCTCTAGACTTTCTTTCATTAATGAAGAGACACAAGTGTTGCTAGGATATGATTCATCTTACAGTAAATTAATCACTATCTGCAGGCCCCTCCAATGACTGCACAGGAGCACTTTCTGACATCAGGGTGAGTCATTGAAACAGATTTTTGCAATTCAAAACCTGATCCTCAAAACTCATGTTCTCTTGCAACCATTCCTTACCTTATATACATCTGTATTCTCAGATCCCTTAAAAAAAACCAAAGGATATGGATAAGTCATACAAAGCAATGCAATTTTATAGCACTCTAAACTTTTTTAATTAAAAATAAAGTAAATAAAAGTAAATCAGGAGCTGAGGAGCTTCCTCCCATGTTTTGCACCAGTTTTCCCCTTGATCTGTTTCAGAGGAATGCTGACCTCCTTGACCATCGCTACCATCTCCAACTGAGGCTGCAAAAAACTCAGTACACCTGAAATAGCAAACATCAGGCCTTGTGACACGGCCCACAGCATGGGCGACATTTACAAGTTTGTCCAACACATTTCTGTACCCCAGCTACATGAAGAAACTGATGACTGTATCAGCCTCTAGCTTTAAGATACCACATTGATATTTGTCTTAAAGGCTATTCTTCTGAAGGCATTAAGAATTGGTCTTGAAAAGAAATACTAAGATACTACATGACTCTGCTTCAACCCATTTTCTATATACTTCCCAATGCAAATGTGTCAATACTAACATAATTTTTTTTAACAGTGTTTACAAGTAGGATGCACTATTTGACAGGCATTCAGTTCTAGAGCAACTTTATCTGAATTATTCATTTACTTTCCAACATTCTGCTTCAGAAAAATAATCTTCCTGAGGGAAGTTTTGATTTCTTAAGTTATCTCATCTGTCATAGGATAGAAGTTCACAACCACTCGAAATAGGAAAGCAATTTAGATTAAAATTTCAGGTTTTGAGGGAAGCTTTCAGTTATTAAATTTTGAATGTACAATAGTAACTACAAACTATTTAATCAAAAGTAACTGTTCAACTCCCAGGAGAAAAAAATAGCTATCCAGTAACTGTGTATGCTAGGTCAAGACTCAATCAAGATTGCGTGCTCAGTTAAATTCCTTTCAAATTCTGTCACCCACACGATTTCACTGACTTTCCTGTATAATCACCAAGATAAGGTGAATGTACTCTACTTCTCAGCTTAATTATTTCAACTATAAAATCTAAATTCAGAACTAAAAAATGTACCTAACTAAACCTCCATAAGCAACCTCTTTCTTCATTCAAGAGATGCAAATTAACTTTTAAGACTGTGCAGCAACAGGAAATGAAACAAACGCGAGGAAAAACAGTTAGAAGAGCACATCTCGCTGTCTGGTTTGGGGGACTTATTCTCCACACAAAACTTCACGGAAATGTTCTCTATCCTTGTGAGGCCTTTTTTGCAGGAAAAAAATAGAAATTAAAAGATGACCAGGCTGCTTAGGCTTTTCACTTTCCTACAGAACGGTAACAAAACTACTGATGACTTACAGCAGCGTTGCTTGGGCGTTCGAAATGCCCAATCATTGTTATTGATTCAAAGTAGAGAACCAGACCCAGTAAATGATGCGACTTCGGCCCCACAAAGGGCAGAAAGCCACCTTTCTCAGAACATTATATCTTTTATCTGGAAATCCCGAGGTGCATTCAAACACCTTTACAAACAAGATCAATATAATTAACTTTGATTTGAAAGGAACAAAAAGATAAAATTGGTTCCTGATAAGAGCCTCCAGAATACCTCAACAGGAGGTTAACAGCCTGTCTACAAGGCTGCAGTGTTTACCTGTCTTCATATAGCACATAGTATGAGAAACTCAGAAAACAGCTAGTCAGACATGGTATAGCAGAAATGTGTCGGTGCCTGCAGTGTATAAGGAAACAGGCCCTACACTGAGACTGCAAGTGCCTTCGTTCCCCACTAGTTCACTCTAGTCAGAAACAGCAAGTTGGCCATTTGATCTGAGTTTTCAAGAGTTGTGGGGAAAAAACAAATAAAAAGACAAACTACAAGATCATCTACTTTACATATGATGTATCCAGAGCACTTTGCACTTTAAATACATGCACTATTCACATCTGTTGGTTTTTCATTTGTTTTGTTTTTTGTTTTTCTCCTAGACAAAATTACAAGGTTTCAGCATAAAACCAGCTTGGCATGGTACCCAAATCATTAGTGCACATTTAAACTTGGACAAACTTTTTTCTTGTGATAGCTTTTCTTAAAGTCTACCTTGATCTGTCCTGGAGGCATTCAAGGCCAGGCTGGACATGGCTCTGGGCAGCCTGGTCTAGTGATTGGCGACCCTGCACGCAGCAGGGGGGTTGAAACTAGATGATCATTATGGTGCTTTTCAACCCAGGCCATTTATGATCTGTTACATCTGAGATGAAGATCCTGTGGCTCTGAGCATAAGATTTGCATGTAATCTGCAGGTAGCAGAAGCAAAAGATAAACGCACTTGTCACTTCTTCTGGTGAAGATGCCAGCTTTTACCATATTTAGCCTGTTTTGCTACAGCAGAGCTAAAAGTAGTGTCTGGGTCAAAAAAAGACCTTGAGTGCAGAAGGAGATATCACACATACTTTTCTTAGAAAAATCAAGGCCAACTCTTATAAAGTCATGTGAATTTAGTTACTTATCTTCAAACATGTCAATACAGAGTGGAGAGCTACATAGTTCAAACATAACTTTTCAAACAAATTCTCCAACTTGCCAAAGATATTTTGGCTGCTGCTTTACCACTTGTAACTATTGTTATCTGAGTGCCAGAGCATAAAACACGTAGTATTAGGGGTCTATATGATGCATGCAAATATCCACTACAGACAAGAGACAACTCCACTTATATTACTAAAGCTCTCAGGTTCGCTAAAAGGCTCCCTTTAACATCAGCAAGCTTTCAAACAGGTTCTAAACGAGAACACTGATTCAAGTAGATTGTTAACAAGAAGGCCAAAAGCACATCGCACTCACTTGCTACAATACTAAACATCATTCCAATAATTCTCACGCATCCCAGATGCCAAGTATCAGTAAACCAGGACTGGGCAATCTAAAAGATTCTACAACTAAGAGGGAGAAAATAATTCAATAGGTTCTTCCAAGAGATAACAACAAGAAAATCTCTTCTACCACAAATTGAACAAGAAACCCGTAGATAAAGTGACATAGATACAAGATTAAAAAACTCTATTAAAGTATCCATTAAGCAAGTAGTAAATAATTAAGTCTATCTTCCATCAGAAAGCAATAGGTAGACACGTTCATCACCATGGCACAAAACATCACTGGTACTTCAGATTTTGCAGCAATATTAACCCTTAAATAACATTCTATTAGATCAAAGAGGTAAAACCATGGTTATGGGGCTTATCTCCATTTTGTCATAAACTGTTAAGATTCCTGTTGGCATTCTACATAAAACATTTGTTAAATGAGAACTGGCACTGCAGAAATTCGGCTTCCATTACGCCTACCTGCATTATGCAAGGACATGCTGGGCCCTGGCCCAAGATCTACAGCACATGGATCTTCTCAACCGGCAGCTTACAGCCTAGAAACAACCCTTCCTCACAAGCATGGAACATCCTCTTTCCTGTTCCAGGCTACTCTAAACTGCAAGCTCGCTTTACCTAGTGCACTGAGACAGATATGACTGTGAGAAGATTCAGGCTCTCGATTCCAAGTCCTTTCTGTACAGCAATAAAACATCAATTTAAATATAAGCCAACCACAAGCAACCTTTCTGCTAAACAGTTTCTCCTACCCCTCCAAAAACATTATCTGCTGAGAAGTTAATTGCCCTAGAGTATCTTGTCACAGGATCATCTCATCAAGGCATACATGTGATCACTAAATATTTGTGTACAGTCATCAAATAATCTCATCCCTGTTCCACAGCCAATTTCTATTCATGACTGAAGGTAGCTACGAGTTGAGGACCATGGATTTTACTTATGAACACCCTGCCTGTGCCTCCCCGCTCCCACCAGAGCCCTGCTATTAGTTGTCTCAGCACCACACAAGGGCACATGGCTCTCTCCAGAGCTGCCAGTGCTCCCCATTAGCTGCTGCTTCAGTAACCCGGCACAAGGATGATTCATTCCACGTCCCGCAGTTCCCACTGAAGGTTCATCAGATAACCCTCATCTCTGTTTTCCCACGGTATTTTTCAACTGCCCATTTTAGCCTTGGTGGTTTGAAAGACAACATTACACTCTCTCATAATAACTAATTGGGCATGACTGAGAAAGCGTACAAAACATACAGTAAACACAGAACAAGCCATTATATTGGTTCTAAAATTAAGTTTTGATGGAAACTGCCAGGCCAACAGACAGAAAAGCACTACCCAGGGACAACATTCAGGTTTGGAGCTCATTTCTCTCGGCATCTGACATGCTCCAGAGGTGAAAGCGTGGCTCAGCTGAAGTCAATGAGATTTTTCACTGCTGACTTCAATGGTGCCAGAATTTCACTCTGGAGACACTGTACAGCATATCCTTCAGTTGAGTTTAAGGTAAGTGGCTGGCATGACCCAGGAGGAGTCAGCTAGGGCTGAGGAAGTTCCTTCAGTTGCGTTAGTTGGCACAGTGATTTGCTTTCATTCTTATCATGCTGAAGTGAATGCTGCTAGAATTGCAATTATGCAATGCAGCTTCCATTGATTCTTTCATTAGCGACTGGTCTCAGGTACAAAAAAAAATTACAGAACCAGAAATAGATCTTACTGCTATGCTGAACACTGCTCCTTCAAAGTATCATTGTACTGGTACTACCAATTCTAATGAGTCTTCACATCATTAAAAACTAGACACAGCAGCCAATTTCTACTGCATTATTTAAAAAAATACAGCTCACTAAACACAGATCCATGAAAAAATTGAGTACTTCCTGAACTCCCAGAAAAACTTCACTACCTGAAACGCGATACAGGACTGCCTTTGCCATTCCCTCAGCCCTTTTCCAAAGCAGCTCTCCCCCCACAGGCACTCTGTTGCCCCCACACACTCAGTACTGGGCCCACTTGCCCCGACACTCAGCAGGACCATTCAAACATATCAGAGGACTGGACAGAGCTCTCCCACATACAGCAAGTTGCAAATATGCCAAGGGGCTCTGCGCGACACATGAAGTGAGAGAGGACAACACACCACCACTGCAGCAGGAACCTTGCTGCCACAGTCACGGACACCATGACCCCAGACCTTGACACCTTCCACTCCCAAGCACCTGTCAGCTCCCCACATCAGGGAACAAAGGCGATTACTCCTACACCACTACCTACTTTCAGGGCTGGCAGTTTTCTCGGACACCAAGTAGTGCAAGGATGGGCAATGTCAGATTTTGGGTAACAATAAATGATTCAAGCAGACTCTATACCTTGCTGCAACAGCCTGAGGATTTTGATGAGTTTACATTTCCAAGAATTACTTTTCAGGAATTATCCCTGTTTAAAACCATCAAAAAAAGACTTACCAATAACTAGAGCACTTCAGACAACTCTGGGCTGGTTTCACAGACTTCGGCAGCCTTGCTGCTGTTTTCTCGGTCACTCTCACACCCCACAGTACTCAGGTGGTTTCATATCATTTGGAAAGACTCTGGGTTATTTGCTGTGTGGAGATTCAGATCTCAGCCCAGCTTCTCAATAGTTCAGAGGGTTCTCATCTGCAGTTTGGCACAAGTCCAATGCTTTCCATTAAAGTATCTACTAAAATTATACTACCATTTTTTAATTCAGCTCCATTATTACCCTCTGTGACCTCCAGTTCTGAACTCAGACTTCAGCTAACCATTTTACAAGGGAGAGTTCCTTTCCGTTGTGGATCTCTGCTGGTCTTCCCGGTTGGTGCAAGATAATTGTTTTTACAGTCTGAGAGGAAGAACCAAAACTATTTGCTTCATGTGGCTGATTCTCCAATTATGACCATCTCCCCCCTGTCCCTGTGACCCCATTAGCACTCCAGCAAATGAAAAGAAAACCTAACCAAGCAACGGGAGGCTTCTCCTGAAAAAGATCCACAGAAACGAATCTCCACATAGATTTCAAATTATGCATGCTAAATTTTTCAAGGTCTGTTCTTATAAGTAATCATCCCAATTTAAGTGATTACTGCTTTATTATATAAAAAAATCAAAATGCATACTGGACAAACATTTAAAAAATATCTGAGAGTGAGATAATACACCTATTCACACACTTTATGAAATGACAAACTCAGCTGAAACTTGCCAGTCTTGACTTAACCTTATTTCTCTACCATTCTCCATCCCCTCTGACACTCCCACAGCATGCAAACAGGATGAATACAAGATGCCAGTAGCGAAGTATAACTCATTATTCCCATTCTGCTGAAGCCACAAACCTGCCTATCAACAACTTCAATTCACTGTAAAGCACCATCAGCCCCCAAGTCTATATCAAAATAATAATAATAAAAATTTTGAAACATTGTTAATTCCCCATGCAGCAGTAGCTGAGCTCGCAGCTATCCAATATTGGCTCCACAGATTCCATTTGAGGCCCTTAACTGAACTCTTGGAGGCCACCTTCTGCTCTTCACTAACAGGCACCAGCAGGACCTGGTTCAACTCCTAAAGGAAAGAGACTGCATGCTCTGCTCAGAGCAGGAGCTAGGCAGCCTCCCTGCTGCAGCACTGCCCCACACCAAGCAGCCAGCTGCTGACACTGCTGGTACTGCCTGGAAGTGGTTATCTTCTAGAGGTGGGCAAAGGCAGCCAGGCACAGCTACAGGTTATTTGTTTTCTATGGTACTTTTTCAGCACTTGCATAAATACTTACAACCTTCTCCCCATGCTATTAATGCAGTATACAAAAGAAGAAAATGACTAATTCATTTAGGATTAAAATAAGAAATTTTCAACATGGACTAGACTAAGACATGCCATCAGCCATATCCGTACTATCATTCTGCTAATGTCAAGCATCCAATTAAATGCTCTGGCTGTTAAGAAAAAATTAAATATAAGAGAAAAAAGATGTATGTGTTTTATTGAGTCAAACTGAATGCATTCTGAGCATTTCCTTCCTGCTTAACTATGCTAACTCTAATGATACAGGACAGACAGCAGCTGACATGAAAAGCCACCTGGAGATCTCTCTTATGCTGAAGAAGTTATTGCCTTTCTGTCAACCAAAAGGAACAATCAGTAGGTGAAAATTAACTCCCAACCCAGCACACCACACATCAGAAGTTGGGCACACCTTTAATGTACAATTAGAGCACTCTGCCTAAGCCACCACTTCTGTGGTGGTTTTTGCTACGGATTAAGGAATAGAGAAGCAATCTGAGACACTGAGAAGTTCTGAGAACAAATTACCTAGCTCCATAACTCTACCAGCATGCCATCTCCTCCTCCAAGGGAAGTGTTTCAACAGGAAAGCAATGAATTTCTCTTGAAATGGATCCCTTAATTTTCGGTAATTTATTATGTTTTAATCCATTGGTGTCCAACCTTTTGGCTGGCCCAGGCCGCACTGAGTGAAAAGGAATGGCCTCGGGCTGTTTATAGGTTGCTCTGAAAGTCATGCCTCCTATTTATTTCCATGGAAATTACAACTGATACAATGAGCACAGCAGCACAGTTTGATAGAGCAAATTCCTAACGCATCAGTCCCGTTCGATGGCAGTGGGTGAACTTCTTAGCACGTTCTCAAAGTGTTTGTCAGAGATTTTGGATGAAATTTTATTTTTCCTGTGCTTCCTCCTTGACAATAATTGTTTGCAAATGTGTGTACTGCCAAAAAGCAATGATATGAATATGGTGTGGCTGTGAGGCAAGGGCTACTTCTCTCTGCTAAGACAGTGTTTATAAAAGTCTGGTAAAGAGACACGATCACATTTTTTAATTGAATATCTGATTGCAACTCTATACATTCCATTTGAAAATTTGCAGGTCATGTTTTCAAGTTGACTGAAAATGGAATCACAAGTATACCAAAACAGTGATGATTTTTTTGCAGCCTTGAAACCTGTTCTCAAAGTTATTTATCACAACAGAAAGACTGCTGTATATTTTTCACCATTCACAGGACTGTGCTTAGCCAATTAATCAAAACGCACACAATTTCTTGCCCTAACTTGAGTTAGCACTGCACTGTGCCCTCCTCCTGGCTCTGGTTTCAGCTCAGCTAGGGTTAATAGCACACCAATGTTTGGTCATTGCCCGGTGAAGGCACGGAGCAACGGGCAGCCACATTGTGAGCTGCGCTGCGCCGGGCTGTGTGCAGGCCATGGGCTGCAGGCTGGGCATCCTATTTTAATCAAAGTCATTAGGTTTGCTTTAGAGAAGTTGAAAACTTCATGCTGGCAGCTGGAAAATCTTATTTATAAGGACTCAGGGGTATTGGTTTCCCATATTTGGACTATGTTGCTTTAATTTATTTATTTTTCCAATTAATAAGGTCTCACTGCTCATGCATATTTTATTCCTTAGTGCTCCATTCTAACAGAAGAAACATAAAAGATGTCAACCACATGTTTTTCAGATGAAAACTACTTCCTAGCTTTCTCCAGTTTTATAATCTATTCTCTCACCCTTCACCAACCTCCCCCATCAAACAGCCATCTAAGAGTATCCATCAAAACCAGAGGCTGGATTCATAATAAAAGATGCTCTAACATTTTTTTATTGGAAAGCATTAATTCTCACAGAAAATTGCCTTCTCCCTTTTACACCTCCAGACAGAGTTGAAAGAAAAGAGTACCGATGCTCTCTGGACAGGAGCAGCCTACCTTTGCAGCAGCATGGTTGATGAGAAATAAAACAATAAAAATAAAAAGCAAACAGCCTTCAGCTTACCTCCCCAGAGCAATTAAATACACTGAAAACAATTTTGAATTTATGTCTTAAATTGTCAATAAAAGCATTTTAACACAGTTACTACCACCTCTTAAAACTGCAGCCCCAGCACTACTTCCTCAGTCACTGGTGACATTACAGACTCTGTACAGCTGAAACTAATTCCCAAACTGAAAGCAAATGCCAGCTATTACAAGCACTGACAGTCTCCTGGGGTTGAAAATCTCCTGACAACACAGCCATGCACTGTAGGATCCTTTACCTCTGCTCTTCAAAGAAAACAAAACTGGGAAGGTGCCTGACAGAGCCTATTTCATTACAGAGTAACTCTTCAGGGCCAGTTTATTTAACAGTCTTCTGACAGTTGCTCTAGGTTAGCCCAAGTGCTCACCAGAAAGGCAGCCCCTGACAACCTCCTTTTCCCTACAGTAGGGGAGGTGCAGATCCTAAGCAGAATAAATGTTTTAAAACAAGATTTGTATGCCACTAGTGGGCTCAGCATTGGGGATGGAAGGAGCTGAACAGCACTGCAATTCATTTCCATGTTGCTTTCAGCATTGGTTTTACTTGTGCATCAGCTGAAGATTCATAATGAATATAGTCTTCTCATTTTTCTCAATCTTCTGAACCTTATCAAAATGTTCCAAATCCAGTGACATTGATAAGTTTTTAGCCTGGACTTACATGTATCTTCCTGTGTCATCAGCTCCAAGCTCTAGCACCAAACTCAGCAACAACTGTTGTTCTCTGTTTTCATGAAGGAGCACAACACAGTAGGAACTGATTTCAAAAGGCCACTATTGTACTTGCACACAAGTGTATCTCCCTCAATACATATGCCTTCCCCACCATATCACATACACATCATTACAGTAGCAGCTAACAAACTGTTTTAAAGATGACTCTTAAAGGCACTAAAGGCTTTTACCAGTCCTCAGGTAGCTTTCCCTAACCCTGCCAGGCCTGAAAAAACAGAAATCAGCTTTGAGTTGAATCCAAAAGATAATCAAGTACTAAATGGCAAAGCAATTTTACAAATCAGATTGATGTAGGTGGTAAGGCTGCAAAGAATAAAAGCAGAACTATCTGTTTACAACTTAAAAGTTTCTTCTCCAATGCTTTCTGATTCACTGCAGTTTTTAGAGGCCAGAGGCTACATTTCAGTATCAAAGCAAATCCTGTATCAAAAGTATGGGGAGTCTGGATATCTTTCCCAATGCAAAGACTTTCAAGGCAATCTCACATACAGGCTAAGTTTAGCAGCACCGCATTCACACATCACTCTTCAAGAATGGTCTTCCAAATGCATAGTGTGTTCCAGTAGCCAAAAAAGAGTAATGTTCTTATGCAAATTCACACACATTTGAAACTATGTAAAGTTGCAACTCTCTTGAAGAAATTAGTACTTAATCCAAGGGATGAATTTTCTTCAATTTTTTCTTCTGATTGCCTTTTTTTCTTTTTCTTAAACAAACAAGGAACTGGAAGTAATAAGAAACAAAGCACAGAACTTCTTTCTCTAGACAGACACTCTTCAACCTAACTTCTTGTTACGGTGAATTCTTTTAAAGAGTGCATCTCTGCACGACATGGGACAGGTGAACCTCCTGGATATAATTGTATTCTCCTTCCCTGTAACTTACTTGTTCAATTAAGTCTGCCAAAGCATGAATTCTCATCAGGCATCCTGAACTTCACTAAGAGCCAATGACACCACATTAGCCTAAACTGGAGACATTTACATGTCAAGTCTACAGTCTTTAACACTGGATTCTGTGCATACCTTCAGCTACAGCTTTTCTGACTCTAATATTAAGAAAGCTTAAGGGTTTTGGCAGAGCTCAGAATTACCCCTCACTGACTTGCCCTTCTTTAGGCCAAGCACTTCATTTTCACATCTTCCGACGCTCATTGTAGTGTCAGCCAGAAATGCTGGTGCCAAGATGAAAAAGATGCGGATTCCTTCTTTAAGCACAAAGACGCAGGGGGTTAAAATATAAAGTAAACTACAACACCAACATGCACAAAGGTCTCTAATTAACTGAACTGAGACATCACAGTTCACTGAGACAGGAACCCTCTCGGTTTTTTTTCATTAAAACTTCTACTATTATCTGCCTTCAAGTTATGCTTTCAAAACTATTCCCACTGCATTATTCAGGAGTTGTTATAAACAAGCACAAACACATGGAATTTAGGTATGGATCTGAACTGGGAGTAGCCTAGAGGACACTCACAGATGCATGAGCCCTGTTTAGGGCTACCTGGCAGAGACATCTATACACATTTATCTCCTCATATGACAGCATACTTTATTCCATAATCTTATTTATCTATTGCTGTCTGTTACTGTAAAGAAAATCAACCATGATTCTTTGCAGCTCTCTTGTCCATGGATAGACTTCTGTACCAAACAGGCTTTTTGCGTTGTCTTCCTTCAATGAAGTACTCAAGAAGCCAGACAGCAAAAAAAAAACCTCATAAGGGGGTCTTCCAAGAACACACTTGCTATTCATAAGAAAAAAAAAACATAGGACATGATGAGTAATCTGTCCCAAAACCCATTATGTCAACAAACAGAAAAGTACACTGTGGTAAGCCAAGAAATAATACAACAGATGAACAACTAAGAGTAAGGTAAGTAAATCAGAAGACTGAAATGAAGACAATCATTTCATGCCTAAATGAAATTAAAACTGCTCTAAGCACATAATTGCTTTTAGGGTCCAAACAAAAGGATTTAATAAGCAAGCTCGCTTGAGATCAAGTTTTCACTATCAATAATCAATGCAGCTGCAGAAAATGGTTGCAACTTCCTTCTCAAAACAGTACTTTATAGTTACTTCAGTCAATATTAAAGCTTTTCCAGATGTCCCAATGACCCCCTACTCCCACAATAGTCCCGTAACTTTATTCTGTCCACCTGTATGAAACAAGGACTATAGAAATAAATATCAGCTGTCACTCAGTCCATTCAAGTGTCACAATTCTAAAACTCATGTGCTGGACAGATGTTCTCACTGAAGGCAAAAAAATATTTTGATACTCATTCCAGCACTAGAATAACTGAAAGTAATGGTTTGTTTTCCTCATTCCTAAAGACTATTTCAAAGGTCCCAATTTTGAGTTTTTTGAGTTTCCCCAACAATCACTAAGTTAGCAAAGGCCAGGCTTCAGCATGTTGGGAGATCATATCCCAGTGGAAGAGAGAGATTCTGGGGGAAGAGAGATTCTAGGTTTGTTGCTTTTCTATTCCTTGAAATCCTGACAATCTGCCATTCTGCAGTCTTCACAACTTCTACACAGCAACCAAGTGAAATGACGGACAGAATACTCCTCAGCAAATAAACAGCATCCAGTTCTGTACATGCAAAAAGAAGCTTTCATGTTTCTCAGAAGTTTCCAAGCAGAGCGCTGGGTGGAAATCAAAATAAAATGTGCATTGCTTGATTATGTAAAAGGAAATTAAAAAGGCTCTGACAAATCTCTCCATTCTTCAAGTTTTCAGGTACACTGAGTGAAGCAGTTCACAACAGAACAGACTGCACACCGATCTATCACACTTAAATGCAATCACAGTCAAACATAACATCAGCAAGTGCCTAAACTACAGAGACGCATTTAATACTCCCCAGTCAGCAATCAACCATTTCCACATTAATTCATAATTACAATGTATTGTTTCAGCTTAATCCTTTATTTTCCTTTTCTTATTCTATTGCAGTTAGCTGTACTTTTAAAATTAAGCTTTTTTAAAAAAAAATCTCTTTTTGCAATGTTATTCTTGGGCGGTAAGCAGAGAGCATTTTTAAATAAATAAAACATTGAACATATTTTCTTACCTGTTGCAGTCCACATGGAGCAGAAGGTGGGATGCACTAAGTGACACTGCAATCCTGTGCCACTGTCCATCTGCCAGACGGTATGGGAACACCTCTGTTCTTGACTTCCCATTAAACCTGTAGTGATATCTAATCTCATCCCGTAAGCCACTGCTCTCCAGTTCAAAATAGCTGTATTTAAAACATAAGAAGAATCAGTTCCATTTTTGGTCTATTCATTGCTTCTGACATTTTCTTCTTAATTCATAGACTTTCTTAAGCAAACACTACATGGAAGGTCATCATTTGAGGACATTACTCAGCATAAATCATCTACAAGTTCATTTTCCAAAAAGAGGTAGAAAGACAAGTACTACACATTCAGTGCATTACAAAAATAGCAATACCATTTACACAAAAACAGCTCATGTTCAAAGCCATTTGATTGTCCTAGAAACTGAAGTCCTCTTATTATCCACAGAACAGGCTCTACAACAAGAAAATGATCCTTATTCTATTCACCAAGATGTTTTCTATAAATGCAGGAGTTGTAGGCAATGCCAAAATAAAGGACCACGTGTATCATTACCAATGAACAAACAAAAAGCCATTAAGGGAAGAAAGCTCCAGGTAATCATTGAATTTGTATTCACTATTCACAAATCTAGTTTAAAAATTGTTTACTTTTAGGACTCCCTTACATGCAATTGTGCTTAATTCATTTTCTCAGTTTTATTTTTACAGCTGTAATTGTTCAGCTTTACAAGGGAACAAAGCCTCCTGGCTAGATTAGGTGTCTCAACATCTGGCATAAGCAATCAAAGCCTTCACAGAGTTGTCACAAGAGGATAGTCTTTGGGCAGTACTGCCTTGTTAACAAAGTAAAGCTATTAATTGGCGTCACACTGGCAGGAGGAGCCAGATCTTTTTCTAGGGTGAATTCAGCCCTTACCAGTGGCAATGCACTGACAGCATAAATTACTAAATCTCAACTTGGACCTCAGATCATGCAGAGTACTTACAGCATGTCAAATCAAGTTGCTCTTTTTTCCTTTTAAAATGATGGCCTGCTTACAGAAAGGTGACAGAAACCTCCTTTTGTACTAGAAAAACTCCTTCAACGAAGAACAGATGTTAGGTTTTATGGCTAGTCCTTACCCTGCCTGCCTCTGCAATGTCATGTTCTCCCAACTGGGCAATATCAATGTAACTCTGCAGTTGAAAGTTGGATGCTGATTTGAGGCGTAAAAATCAAAAACAACCAACCAACACAACAGTAATAAAGTCTATTTCCATAACACAAAAGAAAAAAATCCAAGATAAAATAATAAATACCTAGGTACCAATTTTCATTCTCACTCAAACCTTTTACCCAGCTCAGCTGCACGCAGATCTCATCAGCTGGTGTGGACAAGTATGGACAAGGCACATGTAAGATTTTTTCTTACCAGTGAAGCAGAGGCTACTCAGAACCAAGTTCCTCCCAAATAATTCAGCTTTTCACATTTCGTGTTACAAAATAAAACAAGAGATGGAGATGTTCAACAGATCACAATAGATTGAGAAGGGGAACATCAAGACAATGCTTGACCAAAAGAAACTCCAACCCTCCTTCATACTGACAATGCCTTTAAGTTCAGATAGCCATAAGATTTTTTTCCACATAGAACATAAACATTATCAGGTCACCTGAAACAAACAATCAAGAGCAAAGCAGATAGAGGCAAAACTAAAACTAAATGAAAGCTGGACAGACTTATTTATGAATAAAAGACACGCAGTACAGAGAGGGAAAAATAAGAAAGGTTGGTGTTGTGATGGAACTGCCTGGTCTCATACATATAAAAGCACGAGGAGGTCAAAGGAACAGGGCTTCTCTAAACAGAAGAGCAGAATCTTGATTAACTACCATCACCATCCCCTTTAAATACCTTAACTCTCATAAGAAATCTGGAGAGGAAGTTATTATTTTATTTTGATACTTGGTAAAAACACAGTCAACATAGAGAAGATACTGGATAGTACTAGGGCAAGAATCAACAGTGAACTGAAAGGTTTCGTAATTGCCATCTTCTGTCAAAGCTCAAAAGGAAGTCATTGAAGAAACTTTCACTCTTGTTCAGATAAGCAGCAGAGAGGAAGAAAAATAATATCAAAAAAATACCAAAGAAAGGGAAGAAGAGTGATGCATTTCTTACACACAAAGTATTTATATAAATATAAATATATTTACATGGTTGATCATAGAAGAGCCTGAGAGCAAGGCTAACCGCATCCCAGGCTGCACCAAAAGAGGGGTGGCAGCAGGGAGAAGGAGGTGACTGTCCCCCTCTACTCTGCCCTTGTGAGGCCTCATCTGGAGTAATGCATCCAGGCCTGGGGCCCCCAGTACAGGATGGATGCAGAGCTGGTGGAGCGGGTCCAGAGGAAGGCCACGAAGATGATCAAAAGGCTGGTGTACCTCTCCTATGAAGAAACATTGAGGAAGTTGTGCTTGTTTAGCTTGGAGAAGAGAATACTCTGGGGAGACCTCATTGCAGCATTCCAGTACTTGAAGGGAGCTTACAAGCAGGAAAGGGACTGACTTTTTACATAGTCTGATAGTGATAGGACAAGGGGGAATGGCTTTAAACTAAAAGAGGGGGAGACTTAGGTTAGATGTTAGAATGAAATTCTTTACTCAGAAGGTGGTGAGGCACTGGAACAGGTTGCCCAAAGAAGGTGTAAGCCTATCCCTGGAAGCACTCAAGGTCAAGTTGGATGGGGCCAAGAGCCTGATCTAGTGGTTGGCAGCCCTCCTCACGGCAGGGGTGTTGGAGCTCAGTGACCTTCAAGGCTCCTTCCAACCTAAGCCATTCTGTGATTCTAGGACAAGCTACTGCTGTGGGAAGCACATCACTTCCTGCAGTCACTCTTCACGATGCCTTGCAGCTATGGAGCTGATCACTTACTGCACAATGTTTTGTTTGGTATTAAAAAAGGCAATACCCAGCTCTGGGAATGGCAATCTGATATCGCACTTACATCTATGCCATATTATTTGAACAGCATGGGGAACTGCAAAGCAACAGTTTCCATCTGATAAGCTTTAGCTTCAACTGTTACTTCTGAACTAAAACCACCTTGTTGTCAGTCCCCTGACTAATTTTATAAAACGCCCAAGTGATTTGTTAAAACTTACCACAATAGACAGTGCTAACTATACATGTATACCTGCTGCACTGCCAAGTGCCTCAGGACTGTACACGACACGTTCTACCTCTTCCACATTACCAGAAAAGAGGATGACAACAGACAAATTCTGCACCTACTTTTCATCACCCTTCAATAAGGACAAATCAGAAGTAGTTACACTCAAACATCAGCAAACAGCAGTCAACAAAATCCCAACAGCGGAAATCATCTGGTTAAGCCCAACTCACATCTCTGGTATTTAAATACAGCACGGCAGTTTAAACCAGCACTTCTGCACTGATTTTTTAATGTTTTCAAGATGAGCAAATTCGGAGATCTTGTCTAGATAAACACATACACAGGGCTACGTCCACAGCTCAGAAGGTACAGTGGTATTTACTCAGAGTATAATTCATCTCCAGGTAGCTTTCTTGGTAGAAAACGTTTTTTCTTTTCTCCTCCAAACGGACTCTAGAGGAAAGCTTCTTCAAAAGCAACTCACCTTTGAGTTCATGTGCCATTGCACAAGTTCTGATCTACTGTAAATTTACAGGTAAACAAAGGGGGGGAAAGCTTCCACGCAAAAGGAAAGAAAATCAACCGGTCTCCAACATGCATATCTTCTTATACATTCTTCCCAATGTTTTAAGAAGAAGAAGGAGAAACACAGGAACAGAACAAGTCAGGGTTCCTTAAAGTATTACAGCATCTGGTAAAACTGAGCTGGCCTCCCATACTTGTACTGCCTGAATAAATGCATCAACAGCAAGTGTTAACTTTCATTCTTGCCATGAGATCCATATCAATAGCCCCAGGGAGACAGCTGAGTATTACAACCAGTTCTGCTGCTGCATAACAGCTGCACGAAGTCTGACTGGAATGGGTCTCAGATACGTGTGTCAGCTCGTTGCTACAGTTAGCCCCCTGCTGCCCTCCTCATCACTTTTTCGAAGACACATGTCAGAGAGCCACCTATTTGTCAACTTGTTAGCAGGAAGCGATGCTTTCTTGTTTTATTTATTTCTCATTGAGTGGGGTGTTTTTTCTTTTTAAACAGACAAAATCATTTTGACAGATTAAGTTCTCAGAATGCATGTATTAAGAAAGCATGCTTTGTATTTATGTTCTGTGAACAGCATGATACGACCTTGGTTGAAATTATTCCACTGCTAGAACTTCCATACTTGCTAAGCGTATAAGCTACTACTGGCTTCTTTTTACGCAAATACAGAATTCAAATGTTTTCTATATATGTGACAGCGGACCCTCTCATTCAAATCCCAATGCATAAAAGAGAGAAAAGCAAAAAGGTGTTTCTAAATTCAGATTAATTTTATACACATCAAAGAAGTTGGGTTGTTTTAAGGTCATGGAATGTGCTTTACAGGCGGACTATATTATTCCACAATTAAGATGCTTTACCATTCTTTTTGACAACTTTTGCGACCCATATCTACCTCCCATAAGGGTACAGCTATGAGAGGATAATGACTGGCTTACTGATGTTTACTCTTCAGGTACCTGAAAGCATACTGTAAGTTGGAAATACATTATATGGATGTAATGACCCACGAAAAAAATGGAGAAGTCAATATCAACATTAAATAAAAACAAGACACCTGAAGTTGAAAGACCAAAGTATTTTTCTCAGATGAGTTGGTTTAATCCACTATCTGCATTAAAGAAACATATTCATGTACTCATCATACTTAACACAGCAGTGATCTTAACGTGTGACAAACTGATACATTTCATTCAAGGATGTTACTGCTTTGATGTTGTGAAAGTGGCCAGAGGGAGAGATCACAGACAACAATCACAACCCCTGGAACAATTCTGGAATAAATGTTCTTGTGAACATCTTTAGTGCATACAGCACTCACTGTTCTCATCTTTATGATGCTAACTATCATAAGACACTAAAACACTGCACAGGAAAGACAGGGCACCATCTGGTAAGGACAATCCCGATTAAAGGCTCTGATCAGAGCTCTAAGAACTAAGGCATAACTGATTTTGCACATCGTTCAAGAAATCATCCCCTTTATCACATCCAAACATAAATAAAGCAAAGTAACCATTTTGACTTGACAACTTCTGATCCCTGATCAAGTGCCAAATGAAGCCCTGCAGCCTCTTTCAAGAAGCAGCATCAGCACTTATGGCAGATGTTTGTAGAGCTACTGAACAGATGTCCCAGGTCAAGGCAGCGGGCACAGATGGCATCCCCATGAACGTGCACAAACTCGGGGATGCCATCTAGTCAAAACAGTCATGCATCTGCTTAACTTTGTATGGGTTAAGGTCACAAATATCACACGAGTTCGAGAATGGAAGCACTGTTCACCATGCACAAGATGCAGCAGCACTACAACATCAGATCTCTCAAGTAGTGAGAAAATAATTGCCAGAATAGTAATCAGACTTGTTTAATGAGGTCATTGAACAGAAGATTCTGGAAAGCTGTCAGCCTGGTCAAAGCACCTGTTGTTTTTGTTTTTAAATAACAAAACAAATTTGAGGAAAGTTCTATGACCTTTGGATGTTATCAACTAGAAATTCAGAAAGCTTCTACACCAGTTTGTCTCTTTGCACATGTTTACAGACATAGACTTTTCATTTAATAGCATCATGCCAAACAGAATATCAGAACATTTAAGGATGTTAATGAAAAAAACTACTTCAGAAACACTTCTGGATATATTCAGAAAAAACAGCCAAGGCACCTGAGTCCATTACCATGCAGATTGCAGGACTTTCAGTCTGCACAGATTCCGTGACGAATCACAGCTCATTACACTCCTGGCCTAATGCTGTTCCTCACCATTGACTGAGTCTGTGTGCACAGTGGTATGCACGGCACACTGTTACTTTGGTTCTGCCAAGTGGTTCGGCCTGGCCAGCAACAGAAAAGAAACTGTGACCATGGTCCAGTGCTCCCCTGATGGAAAGCAAGCGAGGCTATGAGCATGCATTAGGAACGCTATGCTAAATTCTGCAGCTGAGCTGGTAGGCCTGTACCCACAACCATCACCACAGTCAGTGAAGCCATACAGAACAGAAGCGATGCCTCCGAAACAAGAGAGGCATCTCACTTCAAACCAAAGTAAACTCTCACCTTGCAGTTGTTACCACAGTTCTGTAAGGATGCAAAACTACAACAAGTTACAGCTGTCAAGGTAAATATCTCAGCTGCTTCCACAGGCGCTATTCTTCTACCCCAGTTACTAGAAAGTGACAGGATAAAGACTCCAAGTTCTGAAACATTGTCAAGCACTAGGTTTTGAAGAAATGCTCTTACACGCTCAAGTGTGCAGATCCAGCTCTCTGCCACGTGAGCTTTTGCAGCTAGTTTAAATACGGACAGATTGAGAGGCTGCACAGCAAAACCATACATAGCAAATCTTCACTTTTGTGGCATTAAAGACTTACTGCTGTTGCAGAGATTACATACCGATATCAAAGGTTCTGAGCAAAATCAGACTGACATCTGGTAGCACAAAAGGTACAGTGAATAGGAGAAGGATGATCTGTAACACTGAAGGTATCTTGCTGAAAAAAATCAGATTAACTTTCTACAAAAGCAAATGCAAGTGCTGAATCCCGCATGTTTCGCTCTATGATAATCTGCAACTCCAAAGTATCCCTCCTATACAAACAAATCCAAAACAAGCCAAAACTTTAAATTCTCAGTTCTGTCAAATCTTTGAAGTTAAAGCCCAGAAGTTCAATTTCAGTGTGCTGTTGTCTGCCTAAACATAATTCTTTCAAGCACTTGAGTCCTTTCACTTCAAATAAAAGGAACAAAACCCAGTCAATTAACATCTTTTTTTTCTATTCTGACAACTCTGAGGACAATGGGAATCGTGTTATATCAACCTACCTTGAAACACTTAGCAGTAACCACCCACAAGTGACATTTTCTATAATAAACATTTATCTTCTGTTCTACAGATCTACAATTCTATGAGGCAACTGGGCATGCAAGATGCAAGGCTTTAAAGCACTTATGATGCTCAAAATATGCATTTGGGTACCTGCAACAAGGCAAAGATCATCCAAATACAAATTTACTTTCTTACTTGATCATATAAGGAAGAAAACGTGACCCCAGCATCTGCCTGCTGGCTAAAATATAGCACGAGTCAGAGCTGGTACAAAGCAGCTACTAACTTTCACGGTCATGTGTTGTAAGGGCTGAGCTTATGTGCTTCTGTTTCCATTTCATATGTCTAAGCATCTGCCTTCACTGTGGATGCTACCTGCCTGTCTGAAAAAAAAAAAAAAAGACATGGAGACTCCCTATGCATAGGGAACCTAGAAGAGAGCCTATTATTTGAAGAAAGGCGATGACACGCCTTCTCTGACACTTCCTCTGAAATACACACTGCTGCAATAAGTGAGGCTTCTCTGCCAGACCAAGTTTCTGCAGAAGTGATCAGCCAGCCAAGAAATGGGACCAATTTTGATTATATTCCCTCACAAAAAGCAGGCGCTGATCTTACAGAAAGGGGTGGATGCAGCCTAGCACTACCTTTGCTGAAAGGGCTAGTCTCATTCTGCTGTATGCTCACATTTCAACCTTATCCTTTGCATCCGATTTAGCCTTTTAGCTGCGACAAGGCACGTCAGTCTGAGAAACTAATCAACAGAAATGCAACCTGACAAAAAGAAAATAAAAAAAGGATTCTCATTTATTCTTGTTTCACCACCACTCCAAAACTGAATCATCATGTACTGCCACAATTGCTGTATCTATAGCAAGGAACACAACCTGCAGTTGTGCTCTGGACTACTACAGAAGCCCTTGGCCTCTGCCTGCCCTGCACGCTTCCTCCTTGCCCTCCTCTCCTCCCCGCTGCCACCAGCAGCCTCCCGCAGCTGGGAGCCCTTAGGGCAGGTACTGTGACCATCTTCCTTCTCACAGGACTGCACTAAGGGCAAAGCACACATGAATCTTTACTAAACTGCAAAATAAATAAATAAATCAAAAGTGAAAATAAAAATCAGGCATCACCTTGCCTCATGTCCAACTAATGAAATGACCACCTATGAATAATATGTTGTGAACATCTCAGTCTCTCATTACCTAGAAGAGTTACAGTGTTAATGAGCAACCAAAATTCAGAGGACAGTTTGCAGAAAGTTGCCTTCAGCCTAAATTAGAGACATTTCAGTGCTTTTCCTATATCAGAGAACCATAAAACAAGCCAACAAAATAACTCAGCATGTTGGAGAAGACTCCTGGGGGACCCTCACATTCTGCTCCTGGTTGACCACAACATTTCTGCACTGTCCAAACTCAGTTTTAAAGAGTTTTAAACTATCAGCCATTCTGCTCCAATTGCCAACAAGGTCCAATCAATGTGTTTCAACAGCTGGTTATCAGCAGCATGTTAATGCTCCAGAGAGACAATAATTGCCAGCCTAGTGTACATAAAACACCTGCTCTCAGCAGGGAGCTACAAGATGGAAGGTCGCTCTTGGACCAGTAACTTCTTTTTCCCAACATTTAAACCAGTGGAAGATACATGGAATATAACATTTCTGCCTCATTTTCCTCTTTTGCATATCTGAATCGAAGAGTTAGGAGCAGGAGGGCACTACTCTATTTCCACTTGTATGTCTAAAAACCTTCTGGAAAAACATACAGGAAGCAGAGGGTCAAGGGGGAAAGATACCTAGGTGCCTCTCGTATTTCATACTACCTGGAGCAGAGGGACAAAAAGAAGGCTGCATCTTTACATTCTCTAAACAGCGTGCCAGTTGAGCAATTTTACATATAAATATTAATGAAGACATGACCTCTACCCTAAAAGAAAAAGGTTAGTGGATACATTTGCAGAGTTTTTCCTGCCTTTTGTTTAGAATACTGGGTATCTCAGAATCCACTACACTTATACACATCTTGCAGAGAATCATCTAACACATAGCATGGGCTAAATCCAGTCTTTCAGGTTTATAACTGGGTCCAGAAGGCACTTGCACAGGTTTCTATTCATTAATTAAGTTTTTTCAGTGCTTCCTTCAATTAGCTCGTTACCTGCTTAACATTTTAAATCAAACACCATATCTCCATACTATATTCCAGTTGTTAAACAAGAATGTACAGCTTTCTATCCACTCCTCAGCTGTCTCAGAAGCTGTTTCTAGTATAGCTTGGAGAAGTATTTAACTTAGTAGTGAGTTCCAGCCAGGACCCTGCTGCCCATCAAAAACTGACTCACTACATATAAAAACCTTTCACTACCAGTCTAACATTCATCAACATCCTTCCAATTATTTCTACCAATACAGCTTGCTGTTGCAGAGCGAAGGGCCGCGTTCTCTACTTGATAAATCCATTTTACCACAGCAGTGCAATTAGCTTGCAAGCTTCCAAATACCTGGCATGAGAAAGTTTCTGAAGGACAGGTCCTAGACATAAGTTAGCGCTAAACGTTAAAAGAATAAAAACATTTTTTAAAAAATCTCAAAAAAAACCAGTTTTTAGTGCTTACTGTAAGACACTCTTAAAAATGTTAGTTTCATTTCTTCCTAGTTCTGTCACGGTGGGATCTTCCAATTCTAAATACTCTTCAGAAAGAATGACACAACACATGAATAGAAAGTTAGTGTTAATAAGCATGAAGCACAGAGGACAGACCCAGGACATGCACAAAAATAGTACAACAAAACAATTGTGTTTCTTTTTTCCTTGGTGCTTCTTAAGTAACCAGTAGCAGATGCAACAGTAACTTCTTTGTGAAGAGAAGTGGGGGGGAGGGGGGAAGACTGAGTACTTCTCAAGATTCAATGACTTTGAAAAACGCGTATAATTCAACCTTGAAGAGAAGGTCAGTATGTTTTGTTTTATTTCTTATGAGTAATTTCTGGGTAACAGCTCCTCTGTTTACTAGTTAATTTTCACTCATTCTGCATTACAATGTTTCATTCCTCTGCTCTCCAGAAAAATAAAACCAAGGGTGATCAACAAAATCTTTGGAAGGCATCTTGTTACAGAGCAAGTAAATAACCGACAGGTTACTTTCAAAAGATCAAAGGGAATTTTGCCTGATGAAAAGTGAGAAAATCTGGGTCAAGGTTGTTACCTACCACATCGTGACCAGACAACAGCTTGGCTGCCAGCTGCCTCCTCATATTATAGAATTATAGAATCATAAAGGTTGGAAAAGACCTCTAGGATCATTGAGTTCAATGGTCAACCCATCCCCATCATGCCCACTAACCATGTCCCTCAGTGCTACACCTACATCTTTCTTGAACACCTCCAGCGACAGTGAGCCCCCCCAAAACATAAACATTGTGCTTCCTCTTTTTCCTTTCGGGTTCCTCCCTGGACTGAAGGCTTTCTGATACCTTAGACCAAACAGACCTACAATATGAGTAGTGATTAAAGAGTGGCTATTTCAATAAATAAACAAACAAAATGGTATAAGCGAGTCAGTGGTGTGGCCAGTAGAGGAGACCTGCACCCACCATTGCTTTTCCAGGTGCCTTATCCATCGTCTCCAAGCAACATAACCCTACATTTTGTACGTTCTTAATATATGCTAATAAAATTAATGCTTTTCTTTCCCACTCACTGTCATAATACTACGGTACTGTAGGAAAAGTTTATGGCTAATTTGGGGACAAAATTTTCACACCAAGAGAAAATAGTCTTACAGCAGTCAGCTGTTTATTAATAGTGCCCTCCAGTGGTCAGGCAATCATAGTCAGCCCCTTTGGTGATAGCCAATATTTTAAACTAGCCTGAGCATCTGAGCATCCTTGGCAGATTTCTCCAGAGGCTGATCTTGGCCAGTACTGAGAAGGAGCTATCAATATATCTTCAACTCAGGGAGTGAAGAGAAAAAGGCAATGCTGACTCCCATTTCATTTATGTTATGGGGCTTTGGATCATACAAGGTCAAAAGACGTAAGAAACAGACAACTCTGAGTGAAACTCTACCAAGTCACTGTTAAAATAAGGATTCAATATGGGTGGGTTTTCAGGCATCTTGATGGCCTTTTCCAAGCTTCTTCATGGCTGAAAGACTCAAAGGCTGTGAACAGCTTACAAAGATCTAGATAGAAGGGGCTAGCATAATTCTCCAACAAAGAAAATGGTTTCTGCATCTCTACATCCACAAGTTACAATTTCACCCATCCTTCATTATATTTTGTCCCCTAAACATCACAAAAAAGTACAATCTGCAGATTCACCTTTGTATTCCAGATAACTAGCACACAGTCTGCACACACCAGACTGTTCAATTAGACTTAATCTGTGTTAATTAATCTTTCAATTTTCCAAGCTGCATATTAATACATTTGGATCATGAAAACAGAATCTTTATCATCATCAAGTTGATTCAACAAGATAAATGCATCTTTGTTAATATTTTATCATCTTCTCTGCAGTATAAATCCTGTCCATCAAATGATGATATAAATTAATGACTAATCTCTAAATGCTGTGAGATACCCAGTTAATATAACAAAACAGCATTTCTGAACAACCGACTTCAGGGAAAGTTCTATTCATATTAGTTTAATACCTTTTGTATTCAATTTCTGTTTATTCATAAAGATTTAAGATTCATTTACCTATATATTTCTAAAACATCATAGATATCTTGGTTTCAGAGTTCCATGTTATCAATGAAGAATAAAATCCTGCAAATATATGCTAGAGAAAGGCAATATAAACAATCATTCAATGTATTACTACCTCATAAATTTTCACTTGTACCTTATAGAGATTGTCTTCACTACATGACATTAGGCAAAACAGCTTTTTGAACTAGTTATGCTGACATAGATAACTTAGAATAAAATCTATTTCTCATCTGCTAAACAGGTGTGCAACAAAAGGTCTCCCATAATGACACGAACTCATCTACCAGTAACTAATATGGCTGCTGCTTTTATTAATTTATTGTTGACCTGCATGTTCGGAAGTCTCAGATTTTCAATTTTGCAAATTTTGGTACACCAGCAAGTCAAAAATCACTATGCCATAAGTACAGTATTTCCTATTTTCTATGTCAGAGGAGAGTTCTTGGCTTTTCCATAGTCAGAAACTATACTAGTTAGGTAATAAGGTACGCCTAATACTTGTTCTCACAGGTCTTAATCACTCTGAATCAACGTTTCTTACTAATTTCTTTGTATTGTCTGTTTTCACAGACACATGAAAGTTCAAAACATCTTAATGAAATAAAAGACAGAACAGAGCCATATTAATTACCAAAAACTTGTTAGGAGCAACAATTTTTACAAGGGATTACTGGTGCGTCAAGGACCTGTGGCACATGTCAGTTCACGTCAGGCTAAAAAGGAGTGACCTGAGCAACTGGTATAACATCCAACTGAAAAAAAAAATAAAAAAAGAATCATGCTGAACAGTCTGCTATTTCACTCATTACAATCTGACCAGGGTACTCCTCAGCTCTGCACCAGCGTTACAAAGTATTTTCCCCATTCTCACCGACATTATTCATTCCTGTCATCATAGACCTAAGGGTTTTAAAGCATTATCCTTATCAAGGTCCAAGTAGCAGCTTAAGACATTAGGGAAAGAAACAGAGAGTCTATTTTAACAGACACACAATACATCTGGAAAAGAGGGATAATTGCAGTAATCCATCTGACTTGCAGAATGTAGCAGCAGTCATTAGCAACACTGGACATGTCTGTTTTGGCTATTACATAGAACTAAGCAGACTGAAACTACTTTGGCTCTCGCACAGAAGTGCAAAGATTTAAGTGAGGCTAGCATCCAATCCTTCAACTACATATAGTTTTAAACAGGCGTGTATTAATTCAGAATACTGGAGATAACCTCAGGGCCAAGGACAGCAGCAGTACATTTTATTCAATCAAGATTACTCCTGCATAGTACATCTTTCTACCAGCTGCTGTCTCTGACTGCCAAGATAGAGGAGTTAAGTAGCTAAACTCAGTAGAGGCTGTATCGAAAACCCCATGTGCCTTGCACTGTATAATCACTGCTGCCTGTCTGGTTTGACCTTGGATTGCTGAGTACATGCATGTGTCCCTAAACGTGACAGTGTTCCCATGTCAGTGTCCATCCTCAATGCTCTCTCTATGAAATAAAAAATGAAGGAAAAAAGCCCTTAAACATGGCAAGTTGATCTTGTTAACCATGACTTCAGAGAGCTACAATTGCTTGGCAAAGCTTAGAGGAAATAAAAAGTAGTGACAAAAGGAATGATGGGGTAAGAGGAGGTAAAAAGGAAGAGACAGAGAGATGGATTTTTGTGTGACATAAAACAATATTCTTATAGAGAGAGAACAGCCCTGAAAATGAAAGCAGGAGTAAAGTAAGAGATCAGTATGAAAGCTGAAGTGATGGAAAAGTATTATGATCAAGTAAGGAAGAATTAGAGTCCTTCTCCTGGTTGTTCTCATTCAGATGACTACTACTGAACAGCCATCACTGATCGTTCGGTCAAATAGAGTCACTACCTTCTCCTTCATAGACTGCCTCAACAAAAGGCAACAAGTGGGGCTAGTAATTCTGTACCATAGATATGATTAACAAAATTAAATGCCAACAGGATCTTAAAAGAAACATTGCAAATTGAATTTGAAACGGAAGCAAACAAAAAACATGGCATTACTTGTATTACAACAGAAGGTCACACTAGATGCAGAGATCCTTCAAGCCCTAAGAGTTATATATACTTTTTAAAGTTACAAATAGTTCAAGTTTGCAAGACACTGTGTGACACAATACACTCTTTACAACACCAAAACATCACTGAAATCAATCACAAGGTGGGTTTTTTTTGTTGTTTTTACAGCAACTGCTATTTGCTACTGTAACAGCTAATGAAAGAGACCTTCTCATTATCTCCTGCACAGACAATAAGGAAAGAAATGCACACAAGAAATAAGAATATATTGTATTTATGCCAGGAAAAAAAACATACATTGCCGGATCGAAGCACACGTTTGAAGAACAGCTTAACTGCAGAATCTCAGAAAAGCGAGAATATTATTTTAAGATATTTTAAAGCATAGTGAAGCAGGAAACATGAGTTTAACTTTCCTGAAAAAGCAAACTCCAAGTGCACGTGATAAACTAATAGTAGAAACTGCTTTACAACCTCCAAAATACATTTTGTCTATGCCTCATTGGTTTTTACCCTCTTGTTTCTTAATTGGAGTTATTTTATGGACCAGGACACATAAATAATGCACTCCTCCTGTTTAAATAAAATATAGCAAAAAGTAGCAATTGCAAACTATGTTGAGAGGCTTTAACTAACGTGTCCGATTTTACACCTGCCATTTCAACACACTGTCACAATGGGCCACTGAGCACTCAGTACTTTTTATGTCACTACGACAACAAGAGAGAAAATTTCCTCTTACCTGTGCTCTAACTCTCGGATGGACAGCACAACTCCTGAAGTCGATGCCTTCTGTCGAAGGGTCGCCAGAAACGTGAACTCACTTTTATTCCGAAAGAGCTGAACCAACTTCTCACTCACATGGGGCGCTGCATGGATTTCTCTTTCTACATCTAAGAATTTTATTTTAAAAAAAAGGGGGGGGGGAAGGGGGAGAGGAACATCGTTCCAGTAAAAATGCTAAGTCAGAAAGATTCAGATTACATTTTTCATTTTCCCATCAATATTTTTCATTTTCAAGAGTCATCTACCACGCGCTACCGCTGCATTTCTTCAATGAAAAAAACCCAAACAAATGGCACCTTGTCAGCATGCCCACTTGTCACTTTGACAAGTTCACAAGTGGTCAGCTACTGATTTTCTGACAATTTTTAATGGGATGCCGAGCCTTTTGTGTCTGCTGTGAGCAGATTAAGTTGCTGTAAATAAGGTGTGCTGCAGTCAGATAAATAGGCTCCTAAATTCTGAGGAGTCTCAGGCACTGCCTCTCCCAACACAATTCAGCAGGCTCCTATTTCAGTTTTTACCACCAGCTCTGTTACCTTCTTTCCATTGTACATCAGAGGAAACCTGTCCTTGCACTGTGTAAGGCAGAGATGTATTATTGCTAATAATGCTATATGGCTGTGCTTCTGCCCAAGAAATAAATACAAGACATGCTTGCAATATGCTATCGTTTCAGGGATTTCTCAGTTTAAGCAAGCAAAGCGTGACAGCTCATGCAATATTTATTAAACCACAGTGTGACCAGGCAGATCCAGAAATATTTCAGTCTCACTAATCCTGTCCATGTCCAAGCAGCAGCATGCCTTCTCTTGTTTCATCTTCTAAGATTCAAATGCACAATCCCTCAACACATTCATTTTTATTTCATCCTTTTATTCACAATATATCATCACTCCCAAAGATGATTAAATGACAAAACAGAGAAATTCTGACATTTCACCTTCCCACCCCTTCCCATGTTGCTCATGCTGGGCCTTTGTCACACATTCGCAAACCTGTGCTGCTTGCAGTTCCTGGATGTCACAACCAATTAGAAGCCCGGGGAGCTTCCTTTAGAAAAGGTTTACTTTGAAGCCAAAAATGCCAACACAAATTCTCAGCCAGTAGAAAACCATATAACTCTACTGAATCCTGAGAATCTGGCCCAGCATGAGCGCTGTAATACACAAAGGACTGATGAGATTTACAATTCAGAATTTCACTGCAAGAAAAAAAAAAAGCATCATTAACTGAGGCTTTGCAAACTGAAAGAGAAGAGACCAGCTTGAAAACAACCTGAAACTCAGAAACATCGGGAATGCCACAGACTGAAACCAAACTCTAAGGAAGAAGTATTCAAGCATGTTTTGTAATTGGGTGTCTCAACTTTTCCTGTACAGCTTAAAGCCCTTCAAATGAGACTACGCACTCTGAATGCATAACACACTCACACTTTGGAAAGCTCACCTCTGAAAAATACTGCAAATTAGACTTCAAAAATCACAACTCATCATTTAAAAACCTTTGCCAGAGGCTCAAAATTCACCTGATAGATAAATATAAGGTCCACTTTACAGCACCAAACTATTTGTCTGTCCAATACAACTTCCATCATAAGAGAACAAAGCTTCAAAGAACAGTAGTTTCCACAGCCAACACAAAGGGGAATAGAAGAGGAAAGTCTAGAGCACAGAAGAGGAGCAGGTTTTGTGTTTACCTACACGATTTCATTATGTCTGTCATTACACTCACGCAGCTTACCAAGCAGATGTTCTTGGCCATAAATACTACTTAGCCCTCTTTGAAACAGCTGACACAGGTGACACAAGACTACATATCCCATATACCAGGAAGACCTCCAACATTACACTCAACTGCTAAGTGCATCCTCTACTACACTAAATGCACTTTTCACTATTAATGACTCCAGTTTAAAACACATATCCTGTTTGCAACCAACGCAGAAAATCCATTGGTACCAAGTATCAAAGTGCAAGTACAATTCAGAGATAAAATTACCAAACATTGACAGCTAAAGACAGCTATCTTGTTCTGAAGCCTAAGAACCCTTGTATCTCGCCATTTTGTTGTTGTTAAAGGTGCTACAGTCATCAGAAATAATATACTGCTTATTTGTAGCTCTCAAAAATTGCATTAAGTGAAAGCACAGGCAGTGCTCTCAGTGGAACATGTGCAGAAATTTCAATTGAGTCATGCAAAACCCAACATGTTCTCATTATAGATGTTCCCAGACTTAAAGCCACATCCCCCATATATCCACCAAGTTTTATACAAATATAGGGCTCCTTAGCCAGATTGATCAGTGAATAATCAATGCACTGACTACTCCAGTTAGAAACGTGCTTGGAAATGACACATTTTATTCTAGACCAGTTCTCAGTCACAAATACATTAACAATATGTACAGCACCTCGTATTAATTCTGTTGATTAAAAGCAGACTCTGCCATAGATAGAAAACTCTGAAATTCCAGAAACGTGGGTTCAATCTGCTAGGTAACAAACATTATTTAGGTACTGCTTTGCAACCCTATTCTAAAGTAACCCATAACAAGGAAGTTATCTAGCTTTTAAAAAAAAAAAAATCAACACACTTCTAAGGATGGGGCTACTCGTTCAGCGTAGATCTGCTCGTTACCAGCCAAGGAGGTACCAGTGTACAAGAACATCCACTCGCTGCACAACCAAAGACAAACCTGCAGGTGTAGAAACAGGGATGCAATAAGGGGTGGAGAGGGGCTTTCCCAGCAGCTCAGCAGTGACATGGCAGATGAGACCCAATAGCCCGCAGCTGGACTTGGAGCACAGGAGCCCGAAAAGCCTCACAGGGATCCAGGAGTTCACATCCATGGGGCAGGGGTGCATGTGGCATGCGGCCTGCTGTTCCAAAGATGATGTGCTTGCTGAGGGCTTGCAGGAAGGAGGCACACAGGGTCTCAGGGACAGCACTGCAGGACCACAAGATCTCCAGGTATGTCATCAATTCATGTTTTGCATCACTTCTGCAGGAAGTACCATCCTAATGAATTGGGAGTACAATCCACTTAGAGTAAGAGCTTTCTATTTGCAAGCTGATTTTCACTCCAAAAAAAAAAAAAGAAAGAAAGAAACAGCCTGAACATATATACACCCCCTCACTGCAGGTGCCCGAAGGGAAAATATTTTTTACACTCTCTATAAAAATAACTGCCTGCTTGTAATGAAATGCCATATTTCCTACATAATATAGAGGAATATAGGCTTGTACAGTAATCTTCAGCAAAACATCGCTTCATGCCTGAATGATAATGCAATCTCAGCAATAAATGAAATAAATAAATAAGTGCAGATACAACTTTCATATGCCCTTCTATGTGATTATATTTTCTTAATGTGAAATACCGACTGTCTGGAGGGCTTTTTAAATATACTAGAATGCTTCTAAAAGAAAAAAAGCTCACACAGTCTGAAAGTACAACAGATACAAATCATCTCAGAGTGTTAAGTGAACTTTCTTCCTTCAGCAAAACAGAGAAGCACAAGATACCTCTAGGTTGAAAAGGTAAAGCAGGCAAAGTTCTCAGGGTGGATAATCCACGGTATGAAAGGGAAGGGAATTATATGACCATTTGGACTGGAGTTGGAAGCCATGAAAATCACACAACTGGTCTTACAAGACGAATTCCAATCCATCGGGGAAATCTTTATTCTTCACTAAATGCTTCCATTAGAAAAAATTACTAAAATGCAGCTCTAAATCAAACCGGGTCTTCTGTAACAAGATATGCTTTGTCATTAAGTACCTTGCCTTAGTACTTTTTTGTTTTACTTCCTTACTTCAGCAGGGAACGCAGAGCATGCAGCTTTATTGGTACCTTCAATCATTGCAAAGCTATGTGTTTAAACATGCTTTTGGGACATCCTTTGCACAGTCATGCCGGACAAGCACGTAGGAATTAATCCTACAACAAGAGGGAATCTGGATCTCAGTGACAGCAATTAAAGAATCAAATGTTGCAGCACATTGGCTTTTACCTTGCTAAGGGCAAAATCCAATAAGACCTAAATCTCTCTTCAGAGGAAAATACATAAATAAATAATTATCTCAGCACTCCACTCTTAAGACACCAGCTTCCCAGAATGGAACCAAGAGTAGAAGTGGCAGTGTCCAGAAATTTTCCAGGGTGGAAACAGAAGACAGTGCCACAAAACCCTTCTCAATGAAGGCAGGTGTTCACCAAAGCCTCTGCATCCAAGTGCACAGACTCCTTTCTCCACACTGGTCCCACAAACTGTCTTTCAAAGAACTAATAAAACCGAAGAGTACTTGTACCAGATGCCCTACTGCCCATTTGCTCCTGCTCCTCTGCAACCATTCCTCAGCACAGAAAAGAGCGTGACAGAACTTATCCCTTCTCCTTCAGGGCCTACCAAAGAAGATCAGAGAAGGTGTGATGTTTTCCCACGAGTGCGTTTCTGCTGCCAGGTATTCTCACCAGCACAAAAAAGACATTCTAATTGCTTTATTCGCTCTTGCCTTGCTAGCTCCGCTCAGAGTTGGTAATAAACAGTAGGAAATCATGTTCAACAGCACAGCTTTCTAAATTATGATTATTCATTATAAATCACTTTTTACATGTTGCTTCAAACAGCGTTCCTCAAGAATAAGATCCATCTGCAGTGAAATGCTTGGTGATTTTAATATGCAAGCCTCCTACAGAGATGATGTCTCATTTTAATTATTCTTTCGGTTTAATGGGTTTTCATTAAATTAGAGGAAGGAGCAATTATCAGGGTGAATAGCTAATGTTACAAAGGTAAGTTCCCATGACTATACAGAAAAAGCAGTTCCGCTAGAGAAGATGGAAAAACAGTATAATCCAATGTAAACTCCTCTTCTGCATGATGCAAAACTAGCCTGGCAGTAAACATTCAGATATCATTGTTATTCTGATGTACGTTTGTCAACTAGCTTACGACTAGGTCTCGCCTAACAAAATTAATTTAGCATTTGAAATTACAGATACATTTCATTCCTCTCAGGAAGCTAATGCAAACCCAGTCCTAAAACTCCGGATGCCAGGGACAGCAGAATTCTGAGCCACTAAAGAAATGAAACTGCTGCTTATCAACTCATTGCTTCTCCCCAGCCAATCAGTTAGTTGACTTAGGGGCTTACTGTCAGGTTCTTCACTACTTGAAAGCTCGCCCAACCTGAGCACTGGCTGGAATGACCACACTCATGTTAATTAAGTTGTTGTTCGAGAGGCTAAGCCCTGTGTTTGCTTTATCAGCGTTTCAACCTGAACCAGGGCAACCGAGCGCTCTGGGATAAGCAGAGCAGCAGATATCATGCAAGACTTGGAAATGAATATACACCAAGTGAGAAGGCAGCCGCCTCTGTTCGTCAAGTCCCAGCCCAAGCAGGGGCAACAGAGCAGTCGTGGTAGCAAAGAGCTGCAGCAAAGCCTACACTGCAGGGGCTGCCCCTCTTGTCGACATCCGGGCTTCCCATCTCCAGAACCCTTCTCGTTTCCACCCAGCCAGACGGAACACTTGAGGCAAGCGCCAGAGTCATTCCTCCAGCAACAGAAGCACGAGCAGCAGGCCTGGGTGCATGCACAACACTGCAACTGACAGGACCTTCCAGGCATTTGGTGGGTGCAGAGCACAAGCTGGAAACTCAAGCGATCCCAAGGGCTTTGCAACAACCTCGCTGTTGAGAGCAGCACTCACCTTGCTGCACATTTCCTGCTGCTCAGGCAGCTCCTTTTCCTCATTTGCAATATTTCAAGCAGCTACCGGGCTCGGGCTCGCCTCCTCGAGTAGGCTCAGCTTTGTCCTCAAGGGACTCGTCCTGAAATCAACACTATTTACAAATGGATGATCCCTTAAATTAACTGCTTGCTCCAGAGCTGGTAGGAATACTCCAGAAGTTATGCTACCGCTAACAGTGCATCGTCTGCTCTTAAATCATGTGAGTTAATCAAATTACAAGCCTTGTTAGTTAATTAGTGCAGGAGTCACTGATTATAACTTCTTTTCCGCTGTTTATCTGTATTAGCTAACATATCGCATCACTGCAACTGTGATAAAGGCTGCTGTTTGCAAATTTTGAAAGTAACAGCAGTTCAAAAGAGCACAGACTGCGCTAGCAACATGGTCCCAAGGAGCAGTTTGAACAGAGCCAGCGGCCCTGGGTGCTGCACTGGTGAGCAGCACTCGTTTCCAGGACTCATTACCAACACGGCAGCCATCTCGCAGAAGCACTGTCCACCCCAGGGCTCAGCATCAGAGAACATTAAGTGCCAGTGCCCCACAGGATAACGAGCCACCTAAAGATATGGCTTCTGTTCTGGCTTCACACAAAAGCAAACGTGGCCGTTTTTTTTATTCCCTTCTACAAAACACCTTCAGGTAAGCTCAGAGTCACAGCCCCCCAAAATTGGAAGTGATCTTGAAGAAGAAAAAAAGGTAACACTGAACTTGGCAAAACATGTTCTTCAGCCACATTTACAAGAAATCTACATCTAAATGGAGATGCTACTGGAAGACAGTTAGTCTCTGGAGCCAAAAATCAGATAGAGATGGTACATTTTGCAACTAACTACTGAGGGCACCCTGGGCTTAGTTCCCCCTTCTATAACCCCCTCAGTGCATTTGCCATCTAGAAACACTTCAGCTTTCTAAACCAACTATGCAGAGGGAATGATTGATTTGTCATTTTAGTAAATTTTAATAATTCTAATTTCTCATTGACAGAGATAACCTATAACCAAGACTTTCAGAGTAATGCCAAGATCCCAGCAAAGCAGAAGAGGCCAAAAGCACAAACTTCTCTGAGAAGACAACCCCAGCAGGGCCGCACAGAGAGCAGCATTTGTCTCCCTGGTGAAGGCCTGTGTCCTTCAGTGCACACATCTGAGCACCAGAACTCAGCAGTCGATAGCTGTTCCTTAAAACAAAGGCCTCTGGCTCAGTTCCTTTGCTTCCAGAGAGAGAGTACAGTGCCCAGTGCTAGTTCTGGCAGCACACAGACCTGGCTACACCCACACAGAAGTTTTGATTTCCAGTCCAGTAAAGCCTTTTCATCATAGGAATAATCCAACTAAAGGCAGTGAAATTACCCTTCAAGTTCAAAGTAAGTATATACTGACATGCTCTTGCGGTCAAAAGCTCCAACGGTGGCACTCTAAACAGTTGCTTAATTACTTTTAAAGCATTTTGCTTGTTCTTTACTAAACATCTTATGTTTTTTCTTCGTTTTCTTTATGCAATTTATAAACAAATATGTGCCATGAATTCATTCTCCCTCCTGTCTTCTTTACCTCAGAAAAATCACTCGTGCATCGCTGCTAAAGAAAATTAACTCCTGGCTGTGTTTTATTTACTAACCATGTGGTAACGGCATGGGGCATGGTGCATTCGTCAAGGCCTCTCCCTGCTGAAGTAAAATTTCTGCTGTCAGCCTCTTTACAATTACATTTATATTCAAAATTCTGGCTGCCCTTGTTTTGCAGAACACACATGAGAACACGTTTATACCTTCACCCCAAATATGTATCAATTCCATCCCTGTGATATGCTGCACACAGCCCCTCAGCAAAGAGGCACGAGCACGGCTAACGCACTTAGTCATTCCCTGCAAGTTTTAGATGAATTATTTCAGAGATCTAACAATTTTCAAAAATGCCACAATAATAACTGTTTTATCTTTTTACACCGTAATTATGATTTGGAGCAGAGCTTTTCTTATTTCATCCAAGCACACCACAACTCATGAATAAAATATGACAACTTTGATAGCATCCATTGCTGTGGGTTCATCCGTAACAGCAGACGTGCTTGGGGTACTAAGTGCTCCCTCTCGCTCCACAAGCCTTTGTTTCAGAAAATAAGCTTTTATTTAAATAGAACTGCCACATGTGTCCCCCTTTTTTGCATTTCTTGCCGTTAGCAATAACACCAGCAATCATGTTTACTTTTTGTTTTAATGACTACATTTTGAAACAATTAGGATGGCATAAAGCTAGAGAAGCAGAATATCCCATCTGAAAGCTGGTACTTGCAAGACATCAAAAACCATTAAAAGCACTGCCAGCATCAGAGAACAAAAGGCTAACACAGAGAGAGGACTGCGACTTTTAAACTTGCGAGCAATACCATCATAAAAAAAAAACTTAATTCTCTTCTGGTTTTGTAACTAATTACAATGAAGTAAACCTAAGCAACTTCCCTGTTTTGCTAGACTACTGTAACTAATACTGCACAGAGTCCTGATTCGACAACTCCTCAGTAAATTCCCTTAAAAGGAAGGCTGGAGATAAAGGCCAGTGCATGAGGTTTCCAGATCACCAGCATCTCCCAGTTTATTCCACAAATGTCACGTCCTATGGCTGTGCTGCTTCATCTTCCAAACAGCATGACGAATATCTGCGGAGACCTCCACAGACCACGAAAAACCATGACACACGCATCAAGCCCACTCTCTTCCCACACACCCTGGCTTAGTTGTTTTCCCTAGTCCTGAGAGCAGGCTCCGAAATTCCAACATTGGTACACACACATTGAGCAGAGAGAGAGAAGCAGAGGCAGGTCTGCGTGCCGACTGGAGGCAGCCTTTTATCAGAGAAGCAACGAGCGTTTAACCTCCAAGATCCAGCTTCATGCTTGTTGCACGCTCAGGGCATCTGTGCCACCTTGCAGGTTACAAAACGTAAAAGGAAAAGGTGGGGGAAGGAGGAGCAGCGAGAAACACAACTACCTTAACAACACGGACTTGCCCGCTGTAGGAAGCATCCGTTCCCACTGCTGCCAACTGGAGAACTCCCAGCTTCAAACAGAGGAGCCACCCTTACACACAGGGGGAGCACAAGCCCCGTGAAGCAATCCCTGCAGCTGCAATCATCCTAAACTACTTTTTTTTTTCCTGTTCATAGCAGAGAGAATCAATGGGATATCCAGAAACATTAGCAGACAGGGTTGGAGGACAGGGAATGGGAAAACTGTAATGAGAGATTTTAGGGAGCCAGAACACTAGTGCTCAGCTGGAGTACTGACTGTGTCAAACCAGTGATTCACAGACCCCTCTGTTGTCAGAATTACAGAATCAACTCTGCTATTTTAGCAGGTATGCAGCCTATGTAACTACTGATTTAGATGAATGTTTTAGTGGACACCAGGTGCCAAAATCTTTCTTTTTGTCCATTTACTAAAAAAAAATACTAATGCTCTGCATTTTGTATCATTGAATAGGCCACAAAAGGCAAGGCAATCACATGATATAATGCCATAAACCAGCACAGTATGACATGATTACTTCCCACCATTTATGTGGCAAAAATGAAAAATGAGGGAAAAAGCGTCCCCCCGTGTCACCTATACACCCACACTGCAGGTGGCAAGACTAATCTAGAGTTTGGCGTAGAAGAAATAGGCTGAGGTCTCAAGTAGCATCTAATTTTTATTCTTGATAGGTAGTTGAAGACAGCAGGGCTTTTCGCTGCAGGAAGTTTTCCATGCCCACCCCTTGCATTTAGTCTGTATCTGCTTTTGTGTACCTTTTAAAGATACAAAACCTTAAAAAAGAAACATTATCATGTGTCTTTTTTTCATTTAATTAAGCAGAACTAACAGAAATATCCCTATCAAACAGATACTAAAATGAAATACGTTAGTTTCATTAAAGCTGTTAGTTTCATTAAAACTGTTTCAAAAATCTAAAGAACCCTCTTGGGGTTCAAGGCATCCATGAAGGGCCACTTGGCTTCACGGCCTACAGTGAGAACCCAGTGCTTCTGCTCTGCAAGCCATCTGACCAAGCAACACTCCCATTCTGCTCTCTTTTATCCCAGCACCTTTCCTGCAAGGCAGACCTGCAGCACTGGGCTCTCCACCCAGGGGACTCACCCCAGGATAGAGGCACAACTCCAGTGCTCACCACACATCACTAGCACACAAGCCCACTCTGTGACATATTACAGAACGATATTCTTACCCCGGTGTAATTCTCCTTTTCTAAATAAGTAGTTAATAAAACCTGATTGTGTGTAGTATAATAAGACTTAGGAGTATCAGGTCACTCATATCCTATGCAGGAAAAAAGACATTTTTGTTGTGTTTCTGTTCTGATGAAGACACAAGAAAATCAAACTGCTATTCTCATTATCTAAATTGATTTCCTCTCATTTTAAGGACCTAGTTGCTCATGCAGCGGTGGAAGCATGCCACATTTACTGGCAATGTCAGAAACTAATTTCTCCGCTCCCCCCCTCCCCCACCCACCGAAGAGTAGAGACCTTTTGCTTTCTTTCTGCTTATCTTCCTTACAGGACTTCGTCAACAGGTTGCCAGAAGCATTCCAGGCTTTTAGCATACTACAGAAACACTGAAGTGCTTCTCCCACGTCCCTCTGTACTTACCACAGCGGCAATGAAGATAGACAAGGAGAACAATTATTGCCTCCCAGCAAAGCAAAAATAACTGCCAAGAGCAGAGGCAATGCGTGCTCAGAATTCTTCCCTCATCATTAAAGACATGATGAGAAACCCAAAAAATGTCAAGTATAACAGAAGGCAGCATGACAGCTTCCAGGATGGAAAAAAAATTGGAAATCGGTCACTGTAGCTTTGTATGACCAAGTTTCTATTTTGGTCTACACATGTCTTTTATTTTTAGGAGGGCAAGGGGGTAAAAAGTGTATACGGAAAGGGAAACTCTGTGAGGATTTACAAATTGTATTTTTGTATGAGTATGTGGGATATATTTTAGTCTTAGGCCTCCAGGGTAATTCAAACTGAGACAGGAGTGGAAACAGCCAACACTGGATGGGTACCTACAAGTGTCTTAAAAACCATGTCTGGGCTCTGGCAAAGGGAATAGCAGTTTGCCTATCCTCAGAGCATGAGAGCACCGTTCAGTCGTTATGTCTCAAGTAATCTCTCATTTCTTGATGATTCACTTCACTCATCCCCACCCAGCTCATTGTACTCTGACTCCAGATCATTTCCCTCTGCTGACAATGGTCAGTTTTGCAGAAAATAAAACCCCTTAGGCTCATTTCTTCATTGTCACCAAAAAAAAAAAAAAAAAAACCACCTACATCACCCACACAAAACACCAAAACATGAGCTATATTGAAAGAACAAATATAAATAAGAAGTTAGGCAGGTGTCAGTGTTGAAGCCTGTTATGGTTTTGTGATTTTTTGTTGTCGGTATTCCACATCATTACATCATGTAAGGTACGGGCAGTTAAAGAGTTAATTCCCCGGTTACTGCAAACTACCTTTTTTGGTGTGGCCCTCTGAGGGGGAGGGGAGGAGGTGCACTCCCCAGGGGTCTTTGGGTTAGAGGGGGTGGTGAAGCCACGTGGGAGACGTGGGGTCTGTTCTTCCCAGCCCGGCGGAGAAAGCACGTGGTCCTCCTGCAGTTTACTGGGTAAGATTTTCAGCCTGTAAACCCTCTATCATAATTCCACTAGCCTCATTTTGATATATTTAGTAAAGTTAGTTGTTCCTCCTCAGATCGGTGCCGCTGTTTTTGTGTTAAATCCGTCTACGGGTCTCCCTCTTCCCAGGTTGCGGCTCCGCGGCTTCTCTGCCGCTTTAGCCGCCGGACCGCCCGGGGGCTGGCTCTTATCGCCGGCAATTTTTTTTTTCTTTCCTTCCTCTTCTCTCGTTTTTTTTTTCTTTCGGGCCTGTCCCCCTTGTCACGGACGCAGATCCTTAGACAATACCGTGACAAAGCCCCAGAGGAAACCTTGCCCAGCCCTGCAGGGACATGTGTTAGAACACTGTCCTCAATGGCAGGATCACACGCTGCCTTCCAGAGGGCCCCTGCCTCAGCCAGTGCACAAAGCAAAGAACAAAGAGCAAACAACACCTGTTAACAAGCAAGGATTTTATGCCTTTTTTTTATTGTTCAAGGCACACCTTGAACAGTAAATCTACTGTATTTAAATCCTTCTCTGAAGACAGAACAGACCATGACCAAGTTAATTATTCTAGTGCAGTATCTGAGACTGCAATTAATTAATTCTTTTCATGCCACTGCTGCTAGAGGAAAGGGTATTAGTACCTCAGCTTTACAGGTGAACAACCTAAGCAGAGAAAATTAAGGTTCCAAGTCACTAATTAAATACACATGATCCAAGTTTTATCCTCCAAAACATTTGTTAGAAATTAGCACACAGCACAGACACCCCACAGCGCTGCCAAATCTGAGCTCCCAGTGCTTCTTCCCTATTTTGCTGTCTCTACTGCAAGCAAACCTTTGCCTGAGCCCTACCCGCCCAGGTAAGACTGCAGCACCCAAGTTTCTCGCTAAGTCCCAGGCACCAATCTCTCCCTCCAGCTCCAGTGACCATTCCCCTTAACCCCATGCCTACCTCCCTTCCCCTCAGCTCAGCATCCTTGCACCACCCTTGTCACTGCTTTCTGCCTGGCCAACACCAGTTCCCTCCTAGGCCTCAAGATCCTTACCACAGCTGTTTCTCTGCCCTCCTCTCCATCTATCTCCCTGTGAGTCCCAGTTTCCTTGCCCTGCCTGTCACAATTAATCTCATCCAACTGCTACTCACCACCCATATCCCAGCATCAGTCTGTATCATTCCTTGGCTCCCGGGGGAGCCCGTTTATCCCAGCTGCTTTACTGGCTCTTTACATACCTCTACATTTCCAGCTTTCTTTTCCCCCTTTTCAAGCTTTCAGAGAGGTCTGGGGAGGAAGGGTGGAAAGCACGAGAGCAACTACAATCTGTCAAAGAGATTGAGTCCCTGCTCCCCATCCTGCTGACAGAAATGAGCTATAGAAGCTGTGCTTTCCTTCATCACCCTCAGGCAGAACCTCCAAGGAGCAACACTCACCCAGATGCTCACACAAACCACCGTGTTCCTGTTCCCCCACAGAACTGCAACAGGTTCAGGCAAGAACACATGGGAACACAGCAATGAATTTAGCCACTAAAACCTTCTGGTATCTTTCCTCTTAGCAGCACTTAATAGAGCAGCTTTCACCTCACAAGCCTGCACCACACAGGCTAGGCCACATGCGGGCCCAGTCCTGGCCAGGAGAGCCGGCAGCCTCAAAGCTCTAAGTAAATCCTAAAATGTGCTGTCCTCCAGTTAGAGTCATAGGATCATCATGGTTGGAAATTACCTCAGAGATCCCCAAAGTCCAACGCCAACTCCCTTCCCCCCCCCCCCCCCCCCCCCCCCCCCCCCCCCCCCCCCCGCCCCCCACTGACCACATCCGTCAGTGTCACATCCCCACGTTCCTGGAACACCCTCCAGGGTCGGTGACTCCCCCACCCCCTGAGCACCCTGTGCCACTGCATCACCACTCCTTCTGAGAAGAAATTCCTAATATCCAACCTGAACATTGGGAGATCTCAGTGGAAAGACCAGAGAAATGGTCAAAACCAAGTGCTGAGGAGGTAGCAATGCTGGAAACATTATCATGCGCTCAAGGAGTGGGCCGCCTGTGTGCCTCAGGCCTGCGCAATGCTTTCACCCACACAAAGGATTTTTATTTTATCATTGCACACCTCTTCTCTCGTGGATACTGCCACTCTGCACTCAGGTGACATAGGAAAAAGAAGGTAAAATGCAAAACCTACCACCCCCTAAGACAGACCCATGCCAGGCGCTGAGGAGCTGGCAGCAGCAGAGATGCTGTGAACAGATGTGAGCCCACTTCTGGAAGCTTCCCACCACTTCCAGAAGGTTCCCAGGCCCTCAGGGCAGAACTGCACTGTTGGCACCTCAGGGAAACGTAGAAAAAAGGGGCAAAAACCACTGCTGGGAGGGCTGTGAGGGCACCCAACCAAGGCCGGTGGGGGGCTGTACCCAACAAAGAACTAAATAAAGCTCCCTTCCTTTCCCGAAGTGCGAAGGTCCCTGTTGCAGGGAGCTCTGCAGCACCTCCGCCCCGCACCTCTCCGCATGACAATGACGAGAGAAGCGCTCTGCCCCTCAGAGCTGAAGGAGGAGCGGGGCTGAGGCGCCCGTGCTGTGCCTCCCTGCTTCGCTTTCCGCTGGGTAAAAATGATGCTGCTTGCACCTCCTGTTTGCTATAATCATCCCAGGAGAGATCACAGGAAGCAATGGCCCTGGCTGATTACCCTGTGTTAAGAGCGAGCGACACACTGAACTCAAAAACTCAACTTCAGGGGGTCTGGAAACACCTTTGCTCTCTGAGCAAGGAATTAGCAAGTCAAGGAGGGAGCTGCCAAGAAACCGGGATGCGTAACATCCGGAGAGGAAAAAGCCACGAGGCGCAACGCGGTGCTCCTGGGAGCACACAGGAGCCCGCTGGCAGGCACCTCTGCCCTGCAGCCATGCTGTGCCCTCCTACCTGAAGCAGGATGGCCCTCTCGTTGCAGGAACTCGACAAGGTCTGCTCTTTTCTCACATAAACATTGCCTTTCTCTGTGCTCCAAGATACTCGTTATTCCTTTCCTGTCAGAAAAAACTATTAACTGTATAGAAAAGGAGCCAGAAGTAACCAATACGAAGCAGGAAGGAGCACAATTGAACTCTGTGCTGCAGGAGCCACAGGCCAGGTGTTTCCCTTATAAATCCAGTGCTTGTTTAACACAAGTAAAAGAAACATCAAGCAAGAAAGGACTGCATACAGGTAGACCTTCAACAGCACATGGTGGTGATCAAAACTACTGCAAGCTGCAGGTAGTACATACAGTGAAAAGACAGTTCCTAATTTAAAGGCAAAGTTGAAAAATACTGCCAGATTGGTAGGAAGGGGAACAACAAAACCTTAATCAACTTCTTGTGGGAACTGCTTTGTAAGTAAAGGCTTTAAGCCTCTATCAAAGAAGTTCAAGAGAGATGTTGAGGGAAGAAGAATTACAAAGAAGTGAGCATAGCTGATAGGCTGTAAAAGGAATAAAATTTTCCTTCCACAATGAGAACTGAGCGCTGAACAAAAGTCACTGATTAAGGTAATTGCACAACATAACAGGCTAAAGATTAGGCTCACTCTGCCTAGGAAAAGGCTGACCCGCTAAGCGTCTCCTCAGGCCTTATGTATAACTGAAGCCTTCTTCTGTCACTGAACCTCAATGTTGAGGTTTCCACCTACAGGGGCAAAATAAGCCCTGATTCTCTTCTATCTGAAATATAGGATGGGACTGAACTCCATTAAGCAGGACGCTCACTGCTTAGCTCTTCTCAACATACTAAAACGTATACCAGAATCCTGTTATAGGATCTCCAGTATCATTTCCTCGCGTTGCTAAGATAGTATTCACAAATGTCTTTCATGCAATTTTTGTAAGACATTGCTGTAACGCATTTGGTGGATGACCAATACTTTCAATATGTTTCTTTGAGTTAGGTTTCCCACCTGCTCCTCTAAACTGATTCCCTGAGTTCTTCAGGCTCGTGGCTGGAGTTGGACACCAGGACCGTGGGATTCCATTCCCTAAGAGCACTCTAATCATGAGTTTCCCCTCACCTTCTTTTGTCTTTTCCTGCTGGAATAAACAGTCTAGATGAAACGATTATTCCCCCTACTCTTTCAGTTGTTAGTGATAAATAAGATGCCACAATTTTAGGGATCTTATGAAATAGGCTGTTTGCACAATTTCGAGTTATATAACTAAATTTCATCTAATTCATGCTCTCTGCACCTACACTGGTTTTCTGATTCCCTCATCCACATTTCACAGAGAACAGGACTGAAACACCCAAGTAATAGAATTGATCAATCAAAAAAATCAAGCTGAAATACTCTAATAATCAAAAGAAAAATCCCAACAGGATCACTCAGATGACTGCACTTAATTACAGGTTTCTAGGCTTTTCTCAATTAGGAACAGATTTGTTTGTCCAAAGGCAACCCACATCTCTCAATTGCCACTTTGGTTCTATCACGCTGTCACACAATTTGCAATGGAGTTAAATTTGATTCTTTGCCTGTAAAACTGTTTTACATGGCAAACTGAGTTTCAGCTCTTGCTACCAATATTGTAAAACCAGAATACTGCACTGGCTTCAACTGAGGTCGTTTTGGACTTCAGAGAAAAAGTCCTTCTAAATTCCCTCTGTGATACATCAAATCATGAGGTCATTCCCCAGAAATTTTGTAACAAACAGTATGTCACTTTCTGTAAGAGAGCTAATGTCACTGATCAACAAAGTCAAATTAAAAAGTCATTTATCTTCCTCCTGTGCACTATTTCCTATCACTCCTATTCCTCATTTTTTATCTTTTTGCCTCTAAATACAACTGAAAGAATGTCCAAAACTCCTAAAGCTTTCAGCATGAAAGAGCTTAATTCACACAAAAAGAATCTCGCTTGGGAAAACGACTCGTGTTCACTACAGTGATACACACTCTGGTTTAGAGCAAAATTACCATTTCTCTACCTCACTGATGTAGACTTGCAGGGATGCACAAAGTAACACTCCCAGTTTGAACAGCTCTAGTGAAGTCATTTCAGGAAACACATCTTACAAGACAGAAAACCCTCCCTGGGGAACATTTGTCTAAGCTCAGAGCCTTCCTACATTGCTGTAGGGACACAACCACAGTGGGCGTGGGGAGAAGGCAAAACTGCCCCTGTGAAAACCACACACCAGAGAACAAACTCTCAAAATTGCTTTCTCTTTCCTTGAACTAGGGGATTCAGAGCAGCGAAGCACAAAAGTGAAGAGGTCTCCTAATGAGGCTCCCTATCAGCAATCAGCCTGCCAGGTGTGGTGGGACATTGAGCCCCAGACGTGACACCAGAGCAGCAAGGCACAGTGTACACCAGCTACTGGCACCTGGTAAGAGCTAATCAAAGCAAAGCTCTGCTGAAAGAGAGCAGCAAGTCCAATAGGATGCAGGCATTTTTCAACTAAGCACTAACTTTCAACCTTTTCTCTCCCCCAGGACTGTTACACTGGCTGGATTTTTGTGAAATTCTGTGGGGGAAAAAAAAGTATAATTCCTTCCAACTTAGACATAGCAGTTGCCCATACATCCCTGTGGGTTCTGTACTAGTTTTAGCTTATGGCAAGATAAAAATCGAAAGTATCTTCTGGTTCCAGCCAAAGGACCTGGCACAGCCTCACTGTAGCTGTAAAGTAAGTCACCTCCATTACTACATGAGAATTCATAAAGCTGCTGACATTTAACAAATAACAGATAGGAACAAGAAAGAAAGCAGCCAGTGGGCAACCTCAGACTTCCATCCTATCCAACAGCAGGGGCAAAAGAGCCCTCACAGACCTCTCAGAAAGGAGCAATATTCCAAAGGTCCTAAGTCTTCTCCTAGCTCGAAGGCTGATGAGCTTAACTGAAGACAGTAACTTCCCACACCATCTTCCAAGTTATGTTGTATTACAAGCAACATCCAAGAACAAGGCTTTTCCTGTGTGCATTTAAAAGATTGCTTTTGTTGGGGGAATTAGAAAAAGCTTTATTTAGCTAATTACAGACTCTGGATTGTATATTCACTTTATATCATGAACTTTGGTTCAATGCTTCTGTGAACATCTTTTTTAATTTGTCTGCTGGCGTGAACTTTACAAGCTGTACATTTTTTACATCAGTCTTCACTAAGTCTGTAAACTACAGGTGCAGTCTTTCAAGGGAAAAAGGACTGAATGTGCATAAGATTTTCAGCATTAGTCTGTCAAAGCTACTTTCAGTATCAAGGGATTCACTCAGCGTCCCCCCCCAAAAAAACAACACATCTCAGCCATCTTCCCTGCAGCTCTGACTACCAGTCTGCAAAATCTCACCATGAGGATTCATCAGCGCCCGTGCTATTAGCTGAACAGAATGGCAGTTGGAAATAATCAAATAATTTAAGTCAGTTAGGCCACCGCAGTCTTTGGAGGAATGTCTGTACTTCAATATTATTCACCCGTAACACACAACCCCGTAGTCAAGTGTATCAGATGAAAAACTGTTGGTAACATTAAATGATTAAATTAACACCCCTCTTCTGAGCATTGATCTGGCAAACAGCGAAAATTCAGTACTCAGTGTAGCATGGAAGACTGGAAATATGACTGACAAGATCTGAGAAGGATTCCAGGAGTGTTTGCTATGCCACCTGCACTGGCCTCGACCAGGCAAAAATGAGCTAAGATTACAGATCTGCTGCTTTTATTACTTGCAATAACATCCACAGTATTGCAGATCCAGAAGAAAAACTAAATGAGCTCATAATCTTTCGCCTCTAAGAACATCTACAGAGGAGAGAGAGAGATCAAAAATTAAGACCCTAATATACCCACTTTAATGCATAGTAAAAGCATAGTAAAGAGAAAACAAACAGAGGGAGTCTCCATTATAGAAATGCTCCTACCCATGCTTTAATGTTTGTTAATCTCGAATGATATAAATGTCTCTCTCATGAGACTTTGTCTCTTAATCTGGGCTGATGGTAAAGCTTCCCAATTCATCCTGCATTTCACTCACTTAAAAAAAAAAAAGAAAATTAAAACATTTCTCAAGCATTATCTTAGAATATTGCATGAAAAATTACATTACGATTCAAAGCAACTTATTCTGCGCCTGGTACTCAGTTCTGACAGTTAAACACAATACAGTTCGATTTTCTCACTTTAGCAGTTCTCACAGTTGATGAAAGACTTGCTCCATGTTACTAACCAGTGTCAGGACATTAACTGCCTTCTCCTACCTACACAGCTTCAGCTCTGCGTGTCTCTTTTATGTGTACAATGACAGAGAGAAAGTACCCAAGAATACAACAGTCTATGCCTTGGAACCACTTTGACATGTTTAATTGGAAAAAAATATTGGGGAGTGCTGTAAATCTACCAGAAAAAAAAAAGAAAACTTCTCTAGAGACTGCTAACCTTGGTGACCTGGCAGCACGCACACAAAAATAAAGCCACCACCAAAACTACACATATTTCAGCAAAAGAAAGTGACAAGTAAGACCACCATTACAGGGAATCAGGCATCAAAGCTCTTAGGAGCTCACACAGACAGAACAGGGAAAACAGAGTCAAGAACGTGTCTTACCTTGAAATAAAAATGCTTTGCTGGCATTGTGCAGTCCTGACACTTGTGTTACCCCAACGGTTGTATTCACAAGATCCAGTTCTGTGATTATATCAATTTGTAAGTCAGGATCCATTCCAAATCCTACAGCTGTTGGAGGGAAGGGAAGGAGAGAGAGAGACTGAGAGTTAGATCAATTTTTATTTCAAATCAGATAATGAAAAGAATGGAGAAGAATATCTAGTGTAGGCATTTCCAGCATCTTCACACGCACACTGTGTACAGTAATTACTTAGAAGACGCAGTAATTCTGCTGCGAGAAAGAGAGGAGACACTCTTTTCCAATTCTTTCAATTAAACTGTTTCCTTTTCACAGCTTTTATTATGCACAACTTAAAACATTACAAAACTGATACATTAATCCAGCATCCTTTTGAGGCTGAAAAGTAATAAATAAAAGCATAAGCACCTACGCAAAAGGATGAAAGAGAGTTGCAATGTACAGCTACTGGCTACAGAATTTCCAGGGAGACACAAGGGCTGGAAATTCCTCTCACATTTCACACGTAGCTGAGACCAACAGATCAGGCCCTGCAGATCAGTCTAAATATAATCTATTTTCCCAACTGGACAAAGTGACCCTGGAGGAGATATGGTACCAGGATGAAAGATGCAATAATCACAGAGCCCTATGTTAGTCACAAGAATGATAGAGCATATGCAGCACGTCCTCTGTATTTAAGCTCAGCCAGTCCCCAGGGAGCACGCCAAAGCCTACCTACAAATAAGAAACATTTATTTACCTAAACCTTCCCATCTGCAGTAGCACCTCCTGTAGAAGAATGAATCCAGACTTCAGATTTAGAAAGGCTCATGCCCAAGAAAAGGCTGGTCACTCCTTGAATTGATAGGGGAATCAATGAGATTGACAGAAAAGATGCACATTCAAGTAATTTGAAGTTACTGTGCTCAAAAGTTCAGGGCAACCTAATGGCTACGGCACACCAAATTTTTAAACACGTCTCCTTCTTTGAGGGATGGCAAGAGGCCAGCCTGCCCACAGTATCTTTCTCAGTGTAGCAATAAATATAGCATGAGACCTGTGCCTGAGACATAGGTCAAACAGCCTCGTGCAGGATCCAAGCACTTTCCTAATGAAAATTTTTGCTAACATCATTAGTAATGGGAACAGGCTCTGAGAATGAAAGCCTGACACAGCCAAAGTCAATGGTAAAACTCCCACTGACTTCTGTGGGGCAAGGACATTACCTGTGAAACACATCCAGGTTGATCTCCACAGAGTGGACTGCATGTTCAGGTCTAAATGGATCTATTTGGCATTCCAGGACTGTGCTTCTAGATCATTTAAGCAGCAAATCCCCCAGTCTGATTCTTTGAAAGGCTCTAAAAAAATTACTGAAGTGTACAGAATGAACAAGAATTTAAGTATTCTACTCATAAATCATCTGTACCACAGTACTCTCTCCTTTCCTTTATTTGGATATTAAAACTCCTTTTGATGGCACCTTGTGCTAACACAGAGGATGCTACTGTACAGTGGGCTGAGTAGCAAAAAAAAAAAAAAAAAAAAAACTTTGGGAAGAGAGTTTTTAAAAGGTCTCTATCAACCTTACTCTACAATGCAAACCAAGATCCAGAGGCACTGGCAGAACTGAACCTCCACAAGTGCCGATCTATCAGTGTGAGTAAGCACATAGTGCTTTCATGAGGATGTGGGAATAAATACCACTTTGTAGAAAGTTTAAATTAGGGAATATGAACCCAGATAAACTTCTCCAAAAGTAAAAGCTTCACAGGTAGGCAGCAACATCATCAGGTTTCAGTACTATCTGTGCCTTCACTCTTCCCAGATGCTCAGGCACTGCAGGGCTACAAATGACTCTGTGCATAGTGGCAGACCAACAACACCTTCTGGGAGAAACACAGGTATGGGAAACAGTCAGCCAGCTCTTCTGCTCCCAAGCCCCTCTCGCACAGTAGTCAAGGTGCTACTGAAGCCAAGCTGGTGTCATGCTATAGCCAGCATTAGCCACTGATCCCATTAAAGCCAGTGAAAGCTCCACCACTGACATCAAGAGGGTGAGGACAGAAACCACACAGAGCATGTATAGACACTCCCATAAATCACCGGAGCTCTACTGCTCTGTTAAGGCTGTTTATTTCAGCCTGAATACCCGGGGCTCAACAAGTACAGATCATTGCAGCTCCACAGACTCCGATTGATACCAGGGAGGAATCCTGTGTGACAACTCCAGCGTGCCCCCTCCCAGCTTTTCAAATGCTCTCAAAAGAAGGAGACTATTTCTAATGTCACAGCATCCATTTAGCAAAGGACAAACGCTGCTTTAAATACGTCGGCATTTTCAGTCATTTTCCTGTGCTGGCTCTCCAGCCTGCAGCAGATAGTCAGAAGCCTAGTTAATAATTAATAAACAACAAATCAGCGGCTTCAGTATCATAACTAAGTCTCCTTTTCCCCTGTGGTCTCTCACGCTCTATCAGAAGGATTCCACAGGCATACCAACCACATCTAGCATGTTCTGCTGCCTCCCTTCAGCAGAAGGAAGGCTGGAAACACTGCTTCTTTTGGAAGTCAAAATTAACCATCGACCCATCAGCCCTTACTGGAGAGCTGTGCAAAGCTCAGGCTCGATCCTGACCAATGGTGCTTTCAATTCCTATTTAAAGTAATTGGGCCATTTCCCTCACATCAGTGGCTTACACAAGCAATACTCGAACTAATTCACTGAGGGAGCAGGCACAGAAATCATCTCAGGACGTGGTGGATTTGGCCCAACGCTAACCAAAGGCACTACAGTAGATTAGAGGATTAAGCCGTATAATTATGAGTGATGTCACTAGGAAATCCCTAAAAGAAATTAATTCCACCTCACAGCTCCGACAGCTCGTACGCTCTGCTTGCGCCTTTATCACCAGCACCCAAGCCCTGGCAAGCACAGCATGCTCCAGCTAGCTGATGTGCACCATATGACGTGTGCAGCACGTCCATTATTCCCTCGACCCCGCTGTATGTGGGCTGCCTGGGGACGGAGAAACTTTCAGAGCACAGCAGACACAGCCCAGCTGTGCCCACACACCCATGTGCAGTCATGCAGATGGTAACGGGAACCTCCACCTGAGGCATTTTGCTTGGACCTACAGCAGCAATTGTTGCACGCAAAGAACTTTCTGAGTGGCTTTGCGATTCCGAGCAGGAGAGTTTAGCGTCCTATTTACCACCACAAGTGTCTGTGTGCGCTGCTGGGGGGAGTGCTGCTAGGAAAGGACGAGCGGCTTGCTCTCCCAACGTCCCGCCTCTCAAAACCTACGAATGTTAATGGGAAAACACTAAGAACAATTTCAAAACAGCGTTTCCTTCGCACTCCTGCTAATCACCCCGGGAAATTTCCCCGAGAACACCTACGGACGCCAGCGAGAAAACGTCCCCCGGGCGAGCTCCCGCCGGTGCAGGGCGGTGCACGGGGTAAGGGGAGAGAACAAAGCCGCCGCCGGGAACAGGCGCTGGGTCTCGGCGCGCCGGCAGCACTTTGCCGGGGAACAGCACCGCGGTTCCCGCGGGCTCCACCGCGGACAGCTCCGGGCACGGCGCCGCCAGAGACGCCCGCCCCGCACCGCTCCCGGCCCCGCGGGATGCAGCCGCTGCCCCGAAACTTTCCCTCGCCCACCCCGACGCCCTCGGAGCGGCCGCGCCCGGTGCTCCCCGCCGCAGCCCCCAGAGCCGAGGCCCGGCCCGCGGCCCCCCGCAAAGTTTCCGCCCGCCGAGCTCCGGTCCCGCTCCCCCGGGAGGCGGCCCCGCAGCCGCGTCCCGTCCCTCACCTGCCCCGGCGGCGGCCGCACACGCCCAGAGGAGCAGGAGCAGACCCATCGGCGCGGCGCGGGCGGCGCCCGCCTGCCTCCCTTCCTGCCGGCAGCTGCTGCGGAGCGGAGCCGAGCCGAGCGCAGCCTCCGACGCGCGGAGCGGCTCCGGCAGCGGCGGCTCCGCCCGCTGCCCAGGCGCGGCCCCGACGCCCCCGCGGCGGGGGCTCCCCGCCCGCCCCCCGCCGTGACGCTCGGCCCCCCCGGGCCTCGCCAGCGCCGCCGCCCGGCAGCCGAGCGGGAGCGGCCCCGCGCACGGACCCCGGTCGCCGCGCCCAGACCGAGGGAGAGATGAGCCCCGGCGGAGAGAGCCCCGCGCTGGGCCCCGCCGACCGCGAGAGCGCCGAACCGTAACGCGGAGATCCGTACCTTGCCGCGGGCTTCCCGGTGTCCTTGCTCGAGTCGCTTAACTGCTCTCTTCTCCGCGTCCGTCAGGCGTAAAAAGGGGAAAGCACTTCAGCATACTTGCAAGTCATCAGAGAAGCTGTTCCAATGGCTGTTTTAAAGCGTCTCTTCAGCTACTTTTTTCCCTCCAGCCTTGAACTTGGCTTACTCTTGACAAGAAATCGGTTCTACCTCACAACTCCACCCTTGAACACCTGATTTAAAGTTGAGTTAGAGGTGATGGGCCCCAGGTAGAGTTCCCGTCCTGCCCAAGGCCCTCCCGGCTGCTCCAGCTTCGTTACACTTCCAGTCAAGCCCCAGCTGCTGGAGGGGTGGGGGACTCCTCGCTGCCTTTTCACCTCACCACGCTGTGGCTAGGATCTACTTAACACAAAGCTAGGCCAGCTTGCACACAAAAAATATCAGTGTACATTTGGAGAAAGCTAGAACGACACAAACAACAAAATAAAAAATTAGATGGAATATAAGGAAGAAGTGTTTTACAGTGAGGGCGGTGAGGCACTGGCACAGGTTGCCCAGAGATGTAGTGGAATCCCCATCCCTGGAGACATGCAAAGTCAGGCAGGACGGAGCACCTGGTGGAACTGGACGTGTCCCTGCTCATTGCGGGGAGTTGGACCAGGTGGTCTTTGAGGGTCCCTTCCAGCTCAAACGATTCTATAAAAAAAAAAGAAAAAAAGCCATTCCCATCTTAGGGGGCAATTGTGCTCATGCACATTTACAATAGTATGATCAGAACACAGCATGGCTGCCTAATTGTTAATTCAGTAAGATCACTGAAAACAGCCATTCCTGGCTGCCAGCAGGGTGTGCACTCCAGGAAACCTCGGCGTGCTCATCCCAGCAGCACCTCAGCCATTCACCTCCAGTTGCACTAAACAGCCTTTGCTCAAAGGTTGCTTTGTACGTTCTTGCTTTTGTTTAGTGTGTGGTGTTATCAGCACTGCTGCTAGCCCTAAGGCATGGAGAGGTGCACATAGTATACACATATGTGTATATGTTATGTAGCCATAGCAACCAGAAAACAAGCTATGGCTCACCCTCAGGTGAAGGCACACCTTTCTATCCCATCCCAATACTCTGATGTAAGAGATTTCTTTCTAGGAAATACAGCTATACATCCAAATCATGGTAGCTTAGCTATATTTGGGTTTCTGAAATAACAAAGCCAGAGTCTACATACACACAAAATCAAATCTAATCCAACTGAAGTTTCACTACAGTTTCCACTTCTAAGCAGAACTGGTGCAGAGAGTTTAGTGGCTATGCAGTGTAAACTGGTATTACAGAACTTTGTAAGACATGTAATTAGCTTTAACCTGAATTCGGATTAAATGATATTTAAAAAATTACCATGGGTACAAGAAAAAAAAAATCACCCTGGCACACTCTCACCTCTGTCGTGGACAGACTGTCATAGAATCGTTAAGGTTGGAGAAGACCTCTAAGATCCCCAAGTCCAACCCCACCCCAGCACAACTGTGCCCACTGACCACACCCCTCAGTGCCACATCCCCATGTTCCTTAAACACCTCCAGGGGTGGTGATGCCACCACTTCCCTTCTCACCCTCCCTGGCTTGTTCTTCTGCTGGCCAGAGCCCACAGGCAACACAGCAAGTAGCCCACGACCTGGGCAGAAGCTCTCTGAGCAGAACAAGCCCCATGACATGGGTCCTCCCCTAGCTCTGTGCCCAGTGATCACCCATTGGCTGAGCACTAGTTATTTTGCATGCATTTTCACTTGTTTATATTGGAGAAGGGTAGAAAGGAAGGACAAAGAAAACCAAAATAGCTTTCTCCCCACCAACACTGTCCCCACACCTACACTAATGGCAACAAATTTCCTTCAGCATCAAAAAAAACCTGATATTCTGGTACGATCTAGTTGGAAATATAAATAGCCACAAGGCGTGACATTCAAATAAGACTTAGAGCTGTGTTCCTGAACATTCGTAGCAATTAAAAAAAAAATCTGATGGCACTTCAGCAAGAATGAAGTGTTATTCCTGGCAAGCTAGCTGGATTTCAGCTCAGATAATATCCCTGTGAAAGACTGTTCTTGCACTGCCAGTTGGACATTGAATGCTTCTTGATTTTGACCTAAATTATTGTGACGCTGCTGGCTGTGTGGTGTTAAGCTGCTAGTTCTTCCAGCCACAAAGCTTGCGGCACTCTGCTGTTTGACCGAGTGTTTCTGACTAGGCCTGCTCTCTCTCCAAGCGGCTCCGATGCTATGTACAGCCCTCGGACAGCAGACAATTACAAGTGCTAAGTATTGCTTACAGCGCTGCCGAGCATGGGCTCAGTTGCCAGTGGACGTGCAGACGCTGGAGAGACGACAGTGCTCGCACCTGGAGAAACACCTCCTACTTCGTGGAGTAGGAAATCTTCTCATTTCGTAAGCAGTAAAAGCCCGTTTCCCGAGGTCTGCTTGGCGACTCATACCGGCAAAGTTTACTTTGCAGGCAGTAGAGGGCAACCATGTACAACAGCACTGATAACGAAATACAAAGTGGGTTTAAGGGGGATGCTGTTACGCGGACCTGTCCTACCCACTGATATGCAGCCCATCACAACTACTCAATGTCAGTTCAACAGGTTGAGGGGACCCATGTTAAGCTGTGCAGTCACATCAGCAGCTAACGAACCCTCCAGCATGAGGCCTGGCAAAGGGAAATCGTTTGTCTGTGTCTGTGTTCAGCCATGGAAGAACGCTTTTTTAATTCCTAAGTGCACGGTTAGATCATGTTCAAAGACCGTCAAGTCTAAATTAAGTTTTGAAACTGATAAATCCATTAGGTTGATACAAGATGTGCCCTTGGGTCTGCAGTTCTAAAGCAGCAGTGCCTACCAGTGACAGCCAAGGACTGCCTCTTCTTCCCCAAATCAATGTGTTGTATCATCGACTCCTATTGTTTGACTTTGGAGATCTGACCAATTCCCGTGCCTCAGTTTTTCCTCCTAACGAGGAGACTAATGACACTCACTTGCCTCTCAGGGCTCCTGCGGTGCTCACTGGTAACTGCAGCCCTCTCCAAGATGAAATCTGTCATACATGAACAATGAATTCCTGCAGTCCTCTGTCATCAGGTCCTGCCACCTCCTCTGTCCACACGCACACTGCTCGGAGAAAGGCAAGTTTACAGGTAAAAAAATAAACCTTTCTGAGGAGAACTGACTTCCAGAACAGCCGGAGCAGTCCATGTGGCTGTTAGGTCATCCTCAGGATGAGGCTTTGCTTGGAATTGCCATCACATTCTTGGCAGAGCTCTCACGTATCATTTGCCACCATATATGATGCTGTGTTACGATCAGATATCACACTTCAGCTATCGTATTTTGGGAATGCTTATTAAAAGCTCTTGTTTCCCAGCAGAGGAATAGGTCAGATTAGTATCATTAATGTCATTAAGTATCATTAGTACAGCAGTATTGTGGCACACGCTGCTTTGCATTGCACACACTGCTTTGCATTGCGCTCACCACAGGGCAGGAATTCAGCTTTAAACAAAAGGTGTGATAACATCAGGAAACATGGGCTTACGCCTTCACTCTTCTGTCCCCTTTCACCTTCCATTTGTGCCTCCATCTGATATGAACCTCCATTGTTTGTAACAATTCAACAATCTTTGGGGTGACTTAATTGATGGGATGAAAAGGATTTAAACAAAGCCAGTTGGTCCTCTGATAAGCAATCAATTATTCCACAAGCTCCTGAGCACGCAAACAGTTACAAACCCAGCCATTTAATTGATTCTTGTTTCTGCAGCTGTGCAATATCTCCCTTTCCCAAGAGGGCTGTTTCCAGTTGCTGCTCAAGGTTTCTAACAATCAAATGGATCAATTCTGCAGATACCTTAAGGCTGTGCGTTAAGTAAGAATGATGTTTGTAGTGTGCGTTGGGTGGGGAAAGAGAGCAGAAAATAAAATCTATTCACCAGGAAATGTTAAGTAATTTTGTTTTAAACACTGGACATTTATTTAGAGTCTTTAGAGCCCATACATTATTGAATAATTTTAATTTGTCACATCCAAATATAATAGGCAAATATATAATACAATAAATTGCATTTGTAGACATAAATACAAAATTTGAGGTAGGGCCTCAAGAATAATGACTTCTTAAATGAATAACGTACAGCATTACATTATGCACTACATGAGATATGTATGATGCAACCTTAGTAACATAATACATCTTCTCCACATACAGCTAATGAAGGAAAAAAATCAGTGACCTGGTTAGGGTACATATCTTTATCCATAGGCAGCAGTACCCCATAGAACGCCTGTAAATATATATATATATATATTTATATATGACATTACGCAAGTAATTAAGATTTAACCCATCAGCGATGGGTCTGTAGTAAAGTGCCATAGGACACAGGGAGCAAATTCTCAGCTGGTGTAAATTGTCACAGCTCCAAACAAAGCTGTGATAATTTATACCACCTAAGCATCCACCTTACAAGGTAATACTACATAGTATAAATGACAGATAACACATTTTAGTCAATCTATAATTTCCCTAACAATGGAAGATAGCTATAAGGCAAATGGTTACCTGAAGATGCAGTTAGGTATTATGGGCAAATAATAATATTGCAAGCGATAAGGCCCAGCCTGGTTCTCGCCTTAAGTTAAACCCATCCGGAAAACCTTCCCTCTTTGGTGATAGGCTGCCTGAAGGCAGAAACCATAAATAACCCACCCACTCCCCTCAAGACATCAACCCGAGTCCCTCTGGAATATCAAGATCTGGCCATTTTACGAGTATCTGATGTGCAAACAGCTTAATTACCAACTAACACAGGCCTGGTCATCACACCAGGCACAGCAGCGTTCATGGCGAAATGGAGATGCCTTCTGGGAGGCCTCTTGCCAAAAGCTCTGCAGCCTGCAACCCACGCTCTATACCAGTCTTTGACTGCAAGAAAAAGTGGAGTTGCAGAAGAATAAAACAACAGGAAATCAAACTGTCATAAATATGCAATTGCTTTTGTCACAGGCAGCAAGAAATCATATTATCCATATAACTCCACATACATTCAAAAAAGACCAAAAGATATCTAAAATGAATCAGCGTTTCAAATTTCATGGGAAGGGATAGCCACAGCGCATTGAAAGCGATGACCTTCAGTGCCGAGGCACATCTAATGCAGATATCAAAGTGGAGCAGAACCTAATAAAAAAATAATTTGACCCAATTGAACGTCATGTAAAGACAATCCAAGCCTCTCAATTAAAGGTCATTTTGTTAAACCCTTTTCTTGGGAACAAAGTGCTGCCATGTCTAGTTGAAACACAAGTTTTGAATGTTGCATATTAAAAGCACTAGTAGGAAGACCCCAAAGAATTTAAAGATGGCGAACATTTGCATTGTGATCTTTAATGCATATAACAGTGCATTTCAGCTCATTCAGAAGTTCAATTTCATTTCAAATAAAGTATATGCAACAAAACTAATTCTCACCTAATTTGAACATTTTTACTCATGAGATAGATAGATCTGCAAGTACGCATATCACATTTTTACTAATATGGCTTTTTCCCCTCCATTTTTTTTTTAATCTTTAAAGATCTTTACTGGTACTTAATTAGATACTAAATTTATTTTTAGAAAATTATCAAAGTACATGCAAACTTTTCTAGAACATACTAAACAAAGTGCATTCCCAAACTGCAAGGTTACTTCTCATTTAAAGAGGACACTGCTGGTTAATTTAATCTCAACATTCAGATTTGGTCAGTTAACTTTTTTTTAGAAGCCTAGCATGAAAAAATTCTGCTTTTAATATACCATGAAAATTTCATATCTTTGGCGACTTCCTTTTTTCTCCACTCTCTCTGAGTGTTTTTGCACGCCCAGTATTGAAGGTCGAAGCCAAAGACAAAAATCAACTAGAAGAACATCACTCTCTACTATCTGTCTTCAGAGTTTCAAAGTCAAGCCTAATCCTGTGAGAAGGACTCAACGAGCACAGGAACAGCACAAATTAAAATCACGCAGATTAATTATAGACTTCATGGAAAGCAATTTTTCATACGTATTTCATTTTGGCAATCCAAGCCAAAGCACAGATATCATCAGCTAGCAGTATTCCTTCAAATGATATCTCTTATTCTAAGGTAGACAGCAACTAACTTCCTCATACTGAGAGGATCCTATTGTAATTAGTTAATTCCGGTTCCAGTGCACATCCTGAGACAAAGATAGGATGTGAAAGGATTCAGAAATATTACATTATTTGAGCGTGGTTTGTTTTTTTCTTTAAGAGGAACAAGCCTATAGATCTATTATTTTTCATCACAGCATTTACAAAAGGAAACTGGACTGGACTCCAAAAATCAAACCAAGAAGCTAGATACTATCGGTAAAGAGAGGCCTAGAGCTATTTATCCTGACAAAATGGATAAGTCTCACTGACTTAGGTTCCTTTCTTCACCCAGAAGAGTGCCCTCGGCCCCAAGCAGATGTAAGGGCCAAACTTCCATTGCGTCAGCGTGGCTTCTCACACCTGCCTCTGCCAAGAAAATAAAAGCCAGAAGTAAGAATAGAAACCTCCTTAATAAATAGCTGGGGAAGCCGAAAAGGAGGGGCACAGTTTTAAGGCAGCCAAGCTCGCAGTGGGGTCCCATCCCGCTGCCCGATCAGACGGGAACCTGTGGAGCAGAGATTCAGGGGGCAGCACAGATTGCAGCTAAATCCATCCTCAGTGACAGCCCTGACGGTGTTTCACTTGTCCTGCATGAGGATTAAAGGTCTCCAGCAGTGCCTACAATTAGCAACACTAATTGCCCCGTGAAAGAGGAAGTTCAGCAAAATGATTAATATATTTCATATACATATATATATACACACACAGAGAAAACAAGTTAACATGTAGAAGTGTTATGTCAAGGTTTAGGTTTCACCTTGTTTTCTTCTACAGGAATGGAACGACACATCTACTGATCTACGGACACACGGTAACTGAGGATTTACCTGAGACCCTGTAATATGAAGACAGACAGACAACAGAACCAGAGAGAAACTGTCCCCTGAAAGGAAAGAACATTTACTGGCTACCACAAGAGTGTGTGTGGGGAGGGAAAAAACAGGCTAAACTACTCTAAGCTCACCATCTCTACACTGGTTGATAAGATATTTATAGGGACATAAAACATCACTAGTACACACTACATGAACACGAATCACTCTTAAAAAATATCACGTAAGTATGTATAGGATATAACAAGATCATAAAGGTTATTATGTTTTTGCCAATTAGTGAAGATATATTTTTCTCCCTCATTCTAGTGCATTTACAATAAAATGGGATAATTTTCTATTCAGTTAAATAAATGTACTCCTAAAAAGCTCTATTTTTTACTCTGCCCAATAAGTAACAATTATTTAAGTCTAACATTCATATTGCCACACAGAACTGATGCCTAAAATGTAATGATTTAGAATGTCCTATCACTCCTCCCCCCCAGCCCTCATGTTTTGTACATCAGTTGTTGCATCCCTGAGGATGACTGCAGTGGTTAATTGTTGCTTTTTTGTTTTGTTTCTATGTAATGAAAACATTCTAAACAGGAAAAAAAAAAAAGAACTATGTAAACTATGTACATTCCAGAGAATACCACTTTGAAGAATTTATGTGCTATATATGTAGTACATAGACAACTGGGGTTTTGCTATTCCCCATTGGCTGAAAGAGAAGAATACATCTAAAAGTTATATAAAGAAGGAGAATGAGGGGGGACTCACAAGGCTGAACAGCACATCTAACTTCTAGTAAGTGTTGTTGAGTGATGACCAGACTATGCTTAACACTGTAAGAGTACAAAGTTAGGCACAAATTATACGATGGCTTCTTGAGGAGATACTGTAAACAAAAGCAGAGAAACAAGGAAACCGTGTTCAGAGCGCTGAAGAGAGTAAAACCGCAGTCACAATGAACGTATGTGCAGTTGGCCAGCGGAGCCAGGATTCAGATGCTTGGTATAACTGAGTTATTTCCAATGGAAATGACAGATAGCAAATCACAGAAAGAAAAGTATGACCACACTCTAATTGTGATGCCCATGCACCTCAGTCCAGTACTATTTCCAAACCACCTCTTGACTCAAATACAATTTAGCTCCAATCTCAAATGATATTTTCTTTTTTTTTCTGAACTTTGCTTTACTTTTTCTACTCAAAAACATCAAATGGACACAGATCAGTGCTTCTGCTCTGATCCCACATGTTGCTTACTGGCATGCTGTTTCAAGGGTCTCTGCTTGTTGAGATAGCAAGTCCCCAAGGTGAGCACAATTCGTACTCACACAACAACTGTGTGACTATGAGGTGGGATCCGCTCTCAGTGCAAACAAAGCGACTCCACTTATCACGAGAGCCTCACGCTGGGCTAATACCAGGGCTGCAGGAGATCCCCTGCGTTCACTCCCATCCTTCCCTTTGATTACTCTGGTAACGGAATCCTAGCCCCATCTTTGGCTGTTACAAGGGATTTTTGTTTATTCCTATGCAACCCAACAAAACCTGGGATGTAACTCATTGTGCAACATGCTTTTGCTGTTTCAGCCAAAACGTAATACATCATGGGCACCACCTACACTTGGAAATGGACTAGCTAGGTCTCCCCTATGGCATGCAACAGTAAATCCTACTTCTCTAAGCAATCACTTTCAGGCACTGCAGGGAGGAAAAAAAAGTGGTGGGGAAACAAATTGGAAACAAAAGCTGAAAAGGCTGACAATGTTATTGTCACCAAGGTACGAATCATTAGCATTGGGTCCCCAGTTCTATATCCTTCACTGGCAGTTTAAGTCCCAGGGAAGAGGTTCCCAGCGGATCAATCATATTCATGTAACGTTCACCACGGTGCTTGGCCAAGAATGGGCCCCAGTCTGGCTGTGGAGAGCACACCAACTTGAGTCGCTGCAACGTAGGGGAGAAAAAAGAGAGTCTCATTTGGAGTTATGGAGCAGAATCACAGTGCAGAAGAAAGAAGAGCAGGCTCATTTGAGGTTATTGACAATGGCCCTGCAATGCTCCACTGCTCAGTGTTTGTTTTGCACAAAGTTTGCAAGATTAATAGAGGATAATGTGCTCGGATTTTAATTATACAATCTCCCTTGCATTATTTGAGGGGAGCTCAGACCTACAGCTACAGATTGCCAGGCTCACTTACTGAAGGACATGTGCACAATTACTTAGCCCAATTGTCTAAGCAGTGGGTAAGTGCATTAAAATAATTGGATTTCTGTTTAGCATATTTCCCCCAAGTATACAAATGACCAAAAAGTAGTACATTGCTATGAATGAACCAGGATTCTCATTTTGAGATGACAAAATATTTCACTTCTATCCACAGCAAAAAAGAAAGAGGAGAACGTTAACGTGGCAAACAACAAACTTCTTATCTTTCTGCTGATTTCCTTATTGAATATATAATATGATTGGCTATTTACAGATCAAAAGGAAAGAAAACATATTCCTGATGACTTAAGAGGGAGCAATTACATGTTTATTACCCAATAAAGTGAATCAGGCCTCTATATCAGTTATTTTAATCTCTGCTTAATTACCAGTTTGCAACACTTACCTCCCAGATCAACCATAATAATTTTATGAAGCAGACCCAATGTTCAGAAAATACTGGGCTAGGGATGAAATAACTTCAGCGAAAGCCCCTTCAAAACAGGTCCAACTTTTGGCATTTCTTTGGGTGCGCTACAGGAGGGACAGTAAGGGTGGCACCCTACTTTTTCAGACAACCTACCCTAGTACAGTACAGGTGAGTTAGAAGATTTGAAGCATAGCTATTTGTCTCAACAAGAGAAACTTACAAAGCGATGAACAAGCAAATCTAATTTCATGTTAACTCATCTCCAGTAGGAGTAGCTCTCTCTCCTGACCTCTGCACTCCAACATGCACTACACAAGGGCTGAACAGCCCTTTAGACAAGTGGCTTTGCTGCCTAGTGCCAGCTGTGTACTTGGATGCTCTCCCCAGGGTGTCTCGCTGCTTCATGTTAAATTCCTTTGCTCTTTATGAAATGTAAAAATGTGATCTTTTCCCTCTGGCACATGTAGTGTGACACACTGAGAAATCAAGTGAATATTCTATCTTAGTAAATTTTGCTCTCCTTTCATTATTTTTTTTCTAGATGTATAACAGACCCGATGGATTTTGCAGGAGAGCCAAACTGACAAAACTACTATAAGAAGGGGAGATGAGTGTCTGCTCTGTATCCCAAGGAGGGAATGGCACAAGCAGTAGCAGCGAGGACAAGGCAGAACTGAGAAAGACACACAACAGAAGGGGACTGCCACATTTCCAGAGTGGTGTGGGGAAGCAGCAGGTCTCACCCCCTAGTGCTGCGCATGGGGCTCCCTGCAGTGCAGCACGTACCAGGGGCTGGGTGAAGCTTGCTACTTCGACGTGCCACAAAGCTGGGATGACAACTTTCTTCCACTGACACCATTTCCAGGGCTTATGAAATTTGTAACACCTCCTACTTGTCATAAAAGCCATCACTTAACAATTTAGGAGCATTTTGCTGAGAAATGGGGAATAGAAGGTCTGCATTTTAAATCAACTGAGCGTTTCTCTGCAACACAAGGACTAGCTTACCAGCAAGTAAACCTTAGCAGCATTAGCCATTCAATATTACAAAAATCAATATAAAATAAAACAGACAGTCTCCTGTGACCGTATTTTTAAGCAGCAAAAAGTCAGTGGAGTTACCTCAATAAATTTGCCTGGGGCTAGATGCATTTTTATCACAAACATCACTGGGATCCAAATAACTGAGCAGGCCAGCATCAGCCACCCAAGCACCATCGACCAGCCAGGGTAGTGGTAAGCTCCGTAAGTCATCGGTTCCCATTGGTAAAAACTGAAGCAAAGAATAAACTGGAAACAAGGGAGGAAAAAGTCTGAATAAGCAAAACGAGCCTGCTATGCAGCCAAGGGCAGGTATCCATGCACACTGTTGGTCTGCATGGGACATAGACACAAGTGCATGCTGCTTGGCAGGGAGCTCTCACCAAATGTAACAAACAGGTCAGAGACTGAATCTAATGAGTTTCATGGAAATCTTGCAAAATCCCACAAAAATCTCTGTATTTATGCCAGAAGAACTGAAATTAGAATCTGGCCCCTAGAGTAACAGGCTCTATTACATGGTCTATTGGCAGTTTTACCTAATGTGATTATGCTAAGTTACTCCATTTCATTTATGGTATGAATAGCAATACATCTGCTTACATTTGTGCATAATTCAGTAACTTTTGGGAAATGCCTGTGCTTACAATAATTGCACACAGAAGATTTATAGCAGCATAACTAGGTGAAGGCGCATATAAAACGATTGGTTTTATTTCCAGAGATGTGGAGGAGCTGAAAGTCTAATATTAGACTATTCAAATGTATCAAATATTAGTTTTAAAGAAGCCATAATAGAAAAAAATGTATTGCTTGGTTTTGCTCTGCCCATTTCCATAGCACAAAAATGGAATTATGACTGATCAGTCTCAAATTACTTCTCACTCAAAGTTCACTAAGTATTGCAATTGGAGGGAACAGCAGCAGAATGTGGAAACCTGAACTGACCTCGCTTGCTTTCCAAATTTGCTTTTCGTAAGAGACAACATAATTTCCTATTCCCTAGTTGTGATTACTGGCAGCAGCTAAGCGTGCAAGTCTGATCAGCAAAGCAACCAAGCAATTAGCAGAAATTGCCTTATAGTTCACTTCAGAAGTGTAACAATGGTTCTAAAACAGGATCTTGAAAACACCCATTGGAAGAAACAGGTGAAAAAGAAAAAGAAAACCTGTGCACATCTTTTTTAACAAGATACACAAGGAAACATACATTTACATTTATCAAGTCCTAATATTGTTGATTAAACTGGGCTACGCTTTCAGAGTTTTCAAGCATGAATTTCCAAATTATGCCCATATATTGGCACAATCAAAGCACAGCTGCCACCAAGCAGGTGAGCCAGATCTACCAGTTTTCCAAGCATGGCAACCCTACACTTTGGTGAAGACAGTCATGAAAATCTATGCGGCAGGGCAGAACACTTCTACCTCAAATGATTTTATGAACACCTGCAATGTGCCTGTGGGAAAGATTGTTCTCAGCACAGGATGTTTCTTCTCCTCGCAACTCAGGGTTCTGTTGAGTTAACCAAAACCAAGCAGTCCTTTCAAACCCAAATTCCTCTATGCCAATACAGACTTTTTCAGTTTTCAGAAGAAATTACCTAATTCCTGAACTAGCATCACTTGAAAGAAGTAACCAACTATGGAAGAAGCCTTCTACCCCCTCTCCATCCCAAAATTAAAGAACTTCCCAATGTTATCTGCTAAAGAACTGCACACATAGGAACTTCCCAGCACATAGGCTGAGGCACAACTTCTCTGAACAAAGTGGCTGCAAATGACTCTCAAGTCAACATTTTTCCCCTCTGCCTCAGCCAGGTGATGTGTTTCCCAATGTGAGCCCTATCACGAATTCTACTATAAATCTATGAATCCTTGTACAGAATATTTAGCTCCACTGGAAGATACTGAGGTTTGTGAAAACAGCTGAGAGCGTGATTTCATTCTGGTGCCAAAACACAACATGCACTCAAAGAGTATCATTGTATTTCAGATAAAATATAAAGGAAATATTGTGTTAGAGGGACAGACAGTCAACAGAGCTGCTGTATGTTGAGCCCTGAACTTGAAAAAAAGACCAAAAAACCATGCTTCGCAATGGTAAAATGAAGAACACGTCTTCTTTTAGACAAAACAGAGATGCTATGGAAGACACTACTTTGAAGTAAGGCTGTTTTTAGATATCGGTGTGGCAACGTTCATCTTTAAACTTTACATCACATCGTTACAGGTGGGCGGGCAGCAGCACCCGCAGCCCGGGGGAGGAAGAGGAGGAGGAGGAGGAGGAGCCCGGAGGAGGAGGCAGCACTCCCGCTTCCCGCAGGGCACTGTCGCCACCTGCTGTCCTGCGCTGCCACCGGCACGGCGTGCCTCGGGGGAGCCCCAGATCCTTGTCGTAAAGAGGGAGGGAGAAACACTGAAGGGGGCTATATTTATTATTAAGGACACGCGTATTTCAGCCTCTGCAAAAATAGCTCCGTCTTTGCAGAGTGGCTGTCACCGAGATCTCCATGAAACTCTTTCCAAAGCACTTAACATGTCCTCAAACATGTTTTTCCCTATCGGAGCCTGAGAAAACGATTATGTCATTCTCTCTCTATATATACACACACATCAAATACACGTGCCCAGAATAACCAAACCATGCTGCTATGCCATGGTATGCTGTGCCAGCATTTGCTACAAGCAGGGAAGGGCTACAACAGCACCACTGGGAGACCCACCAGCCCAAGAAGCAACAAGAAAAAATGGCAGGAAAAGGCATAAGCAACTTTTGCTTACTGTTAAGATAGTCGGGGTCACAAAGGCCCAACAGACGCGCCAGAATTTACTTGGCTGGAATCCAATCATCATTTCTATATCTTCACAAAACCTTTGCAATCCTGTAAGGTAAATGCAATTAGGGGTGAAATAAATCAGTTGCAATTTGCAGTACAGCTTTTGTGATCCTCCTTATGTCTGATTACAGTAACGAATTGTGACATGTTAGCTGAAAACCTCAACTGAAGGACTCTAACCACAAAGTCAAAAGTGAGACCAGTTCCAATGAACAACTTGATTCCTAAGGATTAAAAACAAAAATCGAGCATTTAGGCAGAGATTAAACACTGAGTTTAGAACCTTTCAGATGGAGACATGATGAGCATGTGCTGATTAACTGCAATTCTGCACATATTTGTTATATTTTGTGAAAAAACTTATTAACAAAAAAATTTAAACGAGCTATTTTAGTTAAAGATGTGTTTAGGTAAGACACCATGTGCAGCCAGTAAAACCAGTCAGCTGCGTACTTGTATCAGCACGGATAATATCTGAGGCTCTGTATACCTCCTGTACTACTTGGGTGTGATTAAATCATCTCGCTTTGACGCTGATCATCTCCTGTTATTTTTCAACCAATAGGTAAGCAATGCTTCGAACTATCAGAGAGCACCAGTAAATCCTTAAAATTCTATTTAGTGTCATTCAAATGAACAGACTGACTGACATGCTGATCCTTCAGGTTATTGTATTGATTGCATCTATATGGTTACTTGAGTTAATTAGAATGCAGAAGATTGGAAAACGCTATTTCAGTCATTTCCACAGTTATCTCCTTGGCCATGCCACCCAATCAAAGCCAGTCTGCATTTCAGCCTGGCTCTGCGCTGCTGTTCATGTCAGTGGTTCCTCCTCACTCCCACAGCTATTTGAAATTTAACCACAAATAATAAAAAAAAAAATTAAGACTGAAACTTGTTCCAGCTCATCTAATGGTGATGAGAAGGAGAAAATCTGGGGTCCTCCATTATGTGGACATTCCAAACTTGGGCCAATTTGATTTGATAAAGCAGGTGACTGTCTCTGCCATTTACATTGTACAAAGCATTATTCTATACCATTTAGTCTCATTTCTATGATGTGGAGACAGGGATGGAGCTTAAATATTGCAGGAAAATCATTCGGAAAAGGAGGAAATTCTCAGAAGAAAAGCAATGGATTGCTTTATGTTCTTAATGCCCTTATAGCCAGCCACTGCAGCTGCTGAACATAAGAAGGGATAATCCCCACATTTTATCCCCCTAATTTAGAAGCTTTTCTGCTGTTATCGAGGAGAAATTAATCTATCCACCTGACTTCTAACAATTAAGAACGGATGGCCTAGCATATAAAAAACAGCAATGGCTCAGTGCTCAGTGGCACAATGTTCAGTATCTTCTGATGCACCTCCAGGAGAGCAGCAGGTACAAGGGCAGCCCTAGAGCTGAGGTTAGCAGTGAGCCCAGAGTAAGCCAGCACAGGCAGATAGTATGCAAGAGAGAAGATGAAAACCGTGTTATTGTAAGGAAGAGATAAAAATCCGGAAATTAAACAAGAAGGCGGTACTGCAAGATCTGCACCTATCTTACTCATTGTGTGTTTCTCCTTTTTGTAACACAAACCTTTGCGTGCCCAGACTGAATGTAACGCCCAGGACTGCTCTGTGACAGACCTGAAGACAATCTTTGCAGCAGTTGGATGACTTGCCCCTCTGCTGTGTTTTCCTGCTTATTCCAGCTCAGAGAACGATCTGCAGCGAGCTACTTGGGAGATGCTCATGCAGCAGCCATCCCTGCAGCACGCTGTGGTAGCAACCAACCTGGTTAAACTGGCTGCAGCAGCAGAAGGTATAGGCTGAAGTGTCCACACAATTTAGAGCTAGTCTGAGTGTCCCTGCTTTGGTCACACTTGGAACTGCAGTGGAGGTTTACCTGATGATGCAGTTATCATAGGATTCTGCCTCCAAAATTTGAGGAAGCTTCTTGCAGATTTGAACAGATTTGTTCAAAACTGTAATTAAAAAAAAAAAAAAAGATGAGCTCCATCTTGGAATTGTTGGCAAAAATTCAGCTTCATGTGCTTTGAAGTACTTGCAGTTCAGGAGCCAATGCATGTAAACAGATGCAGAGATGACACAGTAGGCATCTCCCAGTGAACGACAGAAAATAGGATCAAATGTAAAGGACGGTTTAGGTAATAAAGCCCTGATTCAATCTTACTGCACCTGGTTTCTCCCTCAGATCTGTCAGGCGTGCTGCATGACTGTGGGAAATAAACAATATATCACATTCTGTGTTTCAGTTTCCACCCTCTAAAGTAGGATGATGTATTCAAAGTGCTGCAGGCATAAAATCCATTACAAAGTGCAATGCAAGCTAAAGACAGAATCTGCTTCAAACTTCTGCAGGTAAAATGTTTGGAATGACTGACATACTTCCTACCAGCACACTGCAGCAGCTACCACTCCCTCTGATGATGAGACTTCCTGACAATAGACTGCCAATAAAACGGTCTAGAAGGAGCTTGAATCAAGGTAAGGTAATGCATTTTCAATTCCAAGCAATTTCCTTCAGTGTTTCGCTCAAGCACAAACATCTTTGTGCTTAGCTTTGCCTTACAATATGCAACAGTGGGAATAATGCTGACGATTAAGTTAATACCCACAGCTTTAAGTTATTCTTCACCAATCATGCATCATCATCTAAACAAGTGGAAAACAAACATCTATGCCGGCAAATGAAACAAAAACCTGCACTTGACAGGATAACGTAGCACGGGCTCTCCTGAAAAAAATAAGTGATTACAAGGAAATAACCAAGTGTGCCTCTTTTTAATTTAAAAATCTCAACAAGCTCAGCAAGCGGAACATGTAACAAGAGCTAAAGAAAGATTTATTTCATCATAAAAGCGCCTGCCACTATTCTGCCAGCCTGCTTGCCATGAAGAGTACAAGTGTACAGAGAAAGGTGTCAGTGGAGTGTAAAACAAGTAATTGTCAGAGCTTGAAAATATATTATGCCAATTTTAAGCACTGCTTGAAGGAATTTAACAGGGGCAGCAGTCTCACTTGTATTTGCAAGATACAAATCATGAAGATACAAGCCGTATTTAGATTTAATGCAGTACAAGTACTTACGGTGCATTAGTGGACTGTAAAATAAATCCTTCGTTTTTCGTGCTTAAAGTGGGAGATTTTCAGTGTAAAAAAAAGGTTAATTCCAGGTAATAATCTTTGAAATTGACATATGAAAGACATGACCAACATCTGTTGATTAACAATCAGTTGGTACAGAAAGCACGGAGCAAATGATTTGCCATTTGTCAGATCTTTGCCACATCTGATTACTTTAGAGAAATATGCAACTAAAAAAAAACCTCCTCTGCTCAAATCCTTCCTTAGCAGTGTTGTAGCCATTCTGTATTATTTTATATTTTCCATAAAAATTAGTATTTTAAGGGATCCTGAATGTATTGGGTAAAGCCAAGTAAATCTAACAAAGTGTTGTACCATGAAAGCAGGCTTGCAGTTCTTCTGCCACTCAGTGTTCAAAGGAGAGATAGAGCTGCTATTTTCTTCCTATTTACCTGCATGCTTGTTTAAGAACATGGAGCAAAAGGAATTCCACAGACTGAAGAAGCTTTTGAGCTCTTGAAAAATATTCTATGCAAGGAATTTTTCTCTTGTGTACTGATGGAATGGCCTAAGAGGGCACAGTCTTGGCACAGGCTGAGTGATGCTAATCATAATGCTAGCAAAGAAAAGTGACATCAAGAGCTTTTAGCATGGCATTGTTCAGGTATGTCCTCAGCAAACAGACAAGGAGGAAGGGAAAAAAAAAACTAAGTGCACAACACTAGGACCTAAGATCATCCTGCTACATATACGTCTCCAAAAGAAAACCTCAGGACTGCCGAATGCTAGCTGATAGAAAACAAATCATTCACTTTTGGCTATAGAAACAGCAGAACCAGCCTTTACCTTGTTTTCTTTAACACCAAGACTCAGACACTTCCTTCGCTTTTGAAGATAAGTCTTAAGTGGTGTCAACACACTCCAGACATAAATTAAAAACCTGTTATATAGCAAAATTGTCACCTTTCCTACTACAATTATCTTAAATAACACATTCCCAAGAATCAATTTCCATAAAGAACTGGGCAAGTTTGGGAACAATCATCAGCTGATACCAACTGATATAGCTACTTTGGCATCAAGGTAACTGCACTACTTTACAGTAACTGGCGTTCTTCCCCATAACTTAAAGCATGGATTGATATAACTAATGCTACCACTGTGCACAGGTAATCACTCTGAGTAGCAGCATAGTCTTCATTCTGTGTTATAGAGAGATAGGCTAAAGGGAAAACTAGATGTGCATACAGAAAATAAATCCTTCAGAAGTTGCTAAATGTAAGTTTGCTCAGAGTCTAGCCTCATAGAGTTGGTGTGTGGAAGAACTCCTGGAAAATTATCATTAAATGTTTTGTCAGTTCTTAGCATTGGCTAAGAATGCTCCCATGCTCTCAAAACACTGGCTTTAAGCTACTGGTAGAGAAAGGTCAGCAAGCTGTACAAAATAGTTTTTTAAAATACATGCGTTTAAAGGAATCATAATAATGAAGTCTTATTATGTTTCCATTGAAAATAATGTTCCTGAATCTTAGGTTTTTCTTTCTGTGAAAATAAATAAGTAAAAATAAATGTTGCACCTTTTCTTAAGAGCTTCATGACAACATTTTCTTTACCACGCACTGAAACACGGCTTTGACATAGGTGGTCCAGCAACAGTATTCTTACCATAAATGTAGGAAACTCCAACAAGCTCAAATATAGCAATGATGACAAGAGAGTAAGAAGCTGCGTAAGTGTCAACAAGTTGTAACATATACATTCCACCCTGAAGAAAAAAAGAAAAGAGCCGTTACTTATGGCACACGTGCCTCTCCACATGTCACAATAACCCTGTCCTCTAACTAGCACGAAGGTAGGCAAAACAGACAGGGACAGGACACAAGATTCTATTCTAAGCAAGCATCCAAACATTGAAGAGACAGAGATTCAAGTCACATTACTATTTCTTCTTTCTAGCTAAAGGAGTAACAGATCTTTTTCTGCACCACAGATCATCTGAGCTAGAAAAAAAGCAGAAGGGATGCCTGAGTCTGGTGACTGAAACACCCTAGGAAGGGGAAGATGGAGGTGTCTGTCCTTTCAGATTAAGGAATGCAACCTGATCATCAACTGGCAGTACATCTTCACCACCAAGTATGGCATCAAAAGCAAAATCACCATTGAAACTGAAAAGAGTAGTGAGTCCAGTTCATTCCTCTGGCAGATAGGATATAATGCCCTGTCCTCAGGGTAAAGTTTAAAGCAATATAACTCAAGTGAAGGAAGGACTGAATCTATCCCAAACTTTGGAACAGCAGAATTACGCTGGTAGCTGGTGAAGTGAGGCAAAGAAAGCCGAAGAGAGGAAAAGGGTGGATAAGAGTAACAGAGTAACATAGAGTCTGTACACCTCCTCTTGAAATTGCTCAGTTTACAATGCTGGAGGAACTAGTGGAAAACAGATGGTGAGGATTATCCATGGTAGGTGAGAATTTCATTATTAACTCCACAGTTTGCCAGGACTATTGTTGCATATCTATTCTATTCATGTGAGGGAAGGCACCCCAAACTAACGCACAGGTTTAGATGGCATATTAATGTTTGGGGTTTTTTGTTTTGTTTCTAAGCAAATACCTCACTTATACGACTACTTGGAGATGTTTGGTTAGGAATTAATTTGAAGAGAATCAGATTTTCAGAAATATTTGAGTAACCAAGTCTCTTAAACGCATCTCAGCAGAGCATCCACACACAAAGCTTTCAGTCTCACCTGGTGTCTCTACTCATTTGGCAGAATTCCGCTTCCTATCTTGCAACTGTTTCTTGCAAGAACAGAGAACGGCCACCAGAGGGGGACGGGGGGCAGAGAGTGATGCTCAAAGACAATTTAATTACCTGAGTGATCATAGGAAATCCCATGATGAAAAAGGAAACGCAGCACCCAAGAGTGAACAGTGCCTTGTGCGTACGTAAGTATTTGGGGAATTCATCTGAAACAGAGGTCACTATAGTCTCGATAGTGGCAAACTGAAAGACAAAACAAAGAGATTCATTTCTGCACACACAACACACGCAAAATGGTCCAACTGCATATACTGCAAAGTGAGACAGAGAATTCCACATCCTTGGTGTTAAACTCTCAGATGCCAATGCCAAAGTTTCACCCAAGTCATTTGAGCAATGATGGCCTTAATTCTTCTCTCTCTCTTTGTAAGGCAGTTCATGGACTACACAGAAAACAGCAAGCTATGTCGTGGTCCTCAGAACACATAAATAGGGAAAGCACCACAAAAAAAAAATGGAAAATGAAAGCAGTTTACCATAGTGTCCAATCCAAGTGTCAGAAGCATCAAAAAGAATATGATAGCCCAGAACGGAGAGAGGGGAAGCCTAGTTAAGGCTTCTGGGTAAACAACAAAAGCAATCCCAGGACCTGGAAATGATAAAAATAAAGTTTGTGATAAAATTCATTGCATTAACTTGGTTAACTGTATAGGGGAAAAAAAGGGGAGAAGCAAAAAGTAATGTTTGAAAGTATAATGTTATGTCACTATGCTTGATAAAAGTAAAAAACTATTCAATCTCTGCTGTATACAGAAAGATTGTACCACTGCAAGATTTAGCCTCACACCATTTACTTCCATATTAGCTCTAAGGTTCAAGACACTTACACACTGCTACCTTCCATGTTGCAGAACACACTTTTAACCACCATGCTGATGCACTGATCCAAATAAGGAGAAATGAAGCCATGTACTGTGGCTGTTTCTTTCTCACATACTGGAAAAGACTTTCTGTTTTAGCAGCTTATAGAATAATCTACATAGCTAACGCACGAAGCGTTTCAAGTTCTTTCTGAACAAAGGACGCATGAAATTTAACAGCAGTAGGGGCTGTTAAAGACAGGAAAACTCCAAAGGTTTCGCCTGTGTCGAAATGAAAAAAGTCAAATGACCTTGAACTTTCATTTTAAATTACTAAAGACTTTCAGTAACGGTGGTATGTTCTTAATCAAACCATGAGAGTAGAACCAAAATAGATTGCCTCTCCCCTTGTGAAGAGAGTTTTACTTTTTCATCGGGAACACAAGTTTGTCCTGAAAGACAGATTCTAACTGAGAATAATACATAGTACTTCAGATTAATATCTCAGTGAAAATAGGTCCCTTCCCATTCCCATCTACAATTTGCATTCAGATTATTGCATGCTTTGAAGGCAGATTGCATAGCATCGTCCATCATTTTTGCTATTTTCTTCTTCACTGCAAAAAGAAATACAAATTTACAACAGGGGAAAAAAATAAGCAAGGACAAGGGGTGGCTCTTTTCCCACTTGCTGACTCTGCTTTTTAATTCTGCTATTTCAGTGTGCTAACTCAGACTTCAATTTTTCCCTATCTTCCCTCTCTTCCCACTGTCCAATCTTCTATTCTGAGATGAAATTTCGTTTTCATGTATCACAGAGAGCAGAGGAACCTCACCATTTTGAAAGATTTTTAAATGGCCTGAATGAGGTTCTACAAATACACTAACAGCCCTACAATAAGATTGTCTTGTGACAGCTTTTTCTGCATTCCTTTTAAAATCTGCTGTACAGCTGGGAGCAGAGAGCTCAAGCCTGTGACTAGTCATTCACTCAGCGACCACCAAACAACAGTCAGTAGCAAAGGGCTAGCCATCTACTGTGCTAAGTGTTATGTCATCACAGGGAGATGAACCAGCTGAAGCAAGGGATTCCTCTACCATCCCTGCCCCCCAGATCCTCTAGCCCTCTCCTCAGCAGTTTCTTCACAGCTTCCACTGCAGCTTCACCCAAGGACAGTGCTTCTTAAAATAATCTGACTGCGCTGTGGTTTGGATTGCAGGGTGCTTGGTCTAAAATAAAAAGTTGAATGAAAACCCAATGGTTGCCCTTTAATTCTTCCTAATCAAGAGCAACGTATACAGCAGAGATGGATATATTTGCTCTTATATCGTGCCCCTCTCTCACCTTCACCTCACCACTGAAATGATGGAATTTACTCCTGTGAAGAAGTCCTTCATCTTGCAACCAGAACCTTTATTTAAGGACTATGAAATGTAGATGTGCTATCCAGAAGGTGTGTATGATCACATACAGTGATAAAACCTGTCTTACTTCCCCGTCACTAGACTGGACTCAAATGACCCATAGCCAAAGCAAGTTTAACACAACTTGGAGATGAAGACTGACCCTCAGCTAAACTCATGTGGTTTTTCTCATACACAATGGTCTAATTCATCTACAAGATGGGGGATACAGCAAAACTTTTCCATTCTTACTTAGCTGACTGGCAGACCAAAAAGAAGAGAAGAAGCACTAAAGAATTAATTGACATGGCATTAGCCTGCAAGTGTACTAACCCCTACTACTGTCTATCAAGAAACAGGTTGCCAGTTGGCCATCCTCTTTGGTCAGGTCAGAAGTAATGCATAATCACACAAACTTTGCAGATTTCAGTTTCAAACAGGAAAAAAACAGAAGGAAACAAAGAACCTTTTATTAATCAGCAAAGCACCTTGTTCCCTTCATTGTTATTCCCCTCCTTTACCTTCAGTAGCAGGCTTCTAATGAGCAATGAGAAATATTAGGGTTCTGAGAAAAGGTATTTGTCAAGAGAAAATTAACAACCCATTTTACTGGTGCTTGTTCCGTCAACTACAGGATTTCTGTTTCCCATTTAGCTCTGATAACATTATCAAATACGTATTAACCTTAATACCTAATCTTTCTATGAGTATGAATGTTACCATACATAAATGAAGGAAACTTTTCTTGGTTTCTATCCCCTACTATCAACTCACTGTCACAATTTCTGAATCACGATTCTCAATCAGTCAAGTACCTCAGGTGATATGTAGTGCTCTGTGGCACTGAATTTATCTACACAACAAACCTGTCAGAAAAAAAAAGTGTTTTGTACCTTCACATTAATGCAGACAGTGAGACACATCACCTATAGAAGTCACCAGCATGCGAAATTCACTTCTTGAGCTCCTTAATCTTTCTCCTGGTCAGAACCTCCTTTTACTCTGTGCTATTGAAGGGTGAAGGGGGCATAGCAGAGACAGCTCATGGAGAAGCTACTAAATACATTATTTCAGTGCTTCAAGATGGCTCTGTGTTAAAGGTTAGTACAATACACTTAGCACCCTCATACATACTCAGAAACAGCTATCGTGGGGAAGTGTAAATCTGTATATAAGTTATTGCAAAATGACTTCAGACTTGTCCTTTTGACACAGTTTGAAATGATCTTAAGGTTTGGCTTAGAGCCTCAGTGCTGCACATTTCACAGGAAACAGAGCTGAACTACTGTAACACTTACCCCTTTATAATCCCACCAGACTTTTCAACCCTTAAAGCTTCTCTGAACAGTACTCCTTCCTATATCCTGCTGCTTCATATCAAACCATCACCAGTTTGATAGCAGAACCAGTTCCTCCATCAGCCACACTCTTGTCCTACACATTCAGCTCTACCAATTAGGATGTTATCGTTCCCCATTTCTAACCATCTCTCTTCATTATTCAAGACCTTCTTAATCTGTACCCCTAACATACATTCCAGAGGAATTTTTTCATTTCGCTGTAGAAGCATCTCCTTACTCCCCACAGTTCAGAAGCTCAGTCCACCCTTCAATCTGTATTTCCTCCACCCCCGCACTGCAAAGCCCACTGCCTCCCATCCAAGATCCCCACCACCAGGAACAACTGCTGCATTGACAAGGATGTAACAAGGCAGCAGTAAATAAGACAGCAAGTGACTGCTCAGATTATAGGAAGGAGACATCTCATTCCAATCACTCATTTACATAGAGCTTTGAAATGAATTTCACCTTGCTCTTTCTCTTACCAAATGAGTGAGATCTTTACTTCCCAGGAATGAATACTGGACCTTTTTCTGTATCAAGGTGTGCACAAGTGGATTACTAATCCATTCCAATGAGAAGCCACTGTTCCCACCTTCACTGCCAAGAGCGTCATCAATAATAGAAATGAAGGTGTCACCAGAATTGTGTCTAATTAATGAAATGGCAGCATACTCTACCTTGGTCTGCCACAGCTTCAATATTCACTTTGAGCTCATTTGCCATGAAGCCAATAACTGAGAAGATGACAAAGCCCGCAAATATACTTGTGGCACTGTTGGTACATGTGACTATCAATGTGTCCCTGGAAAGAAAGCACAGAAAGGGAGGGTTCTGTACGCATTTCAAGACTCTCACATGACATACATATTCTGTAGGAACACTGACAAAGAGGAACTTTTACACTTATCCAGTATTTTTTACACCGGTCTGAGATGTCGGAAGTCTTCACACCACAAGTCAGCTGTGCAAGTTTTTACAACTCATACGCCATGTAGGAAGCCACAGACTAAACAGAAGGCTGAACATTTCTGCTTCTGGCATCTCTAAAGACAGCAGCAGTGATGACTTGAGTTGTTACAGAGTGCTATGACTCTGCCTAATGTGGCCATCTACTCACTACATTATATGTGGACTATTCACCACAGCCAAGACAAGATCATTTGTGTCCAAAATGTTACTATACAGTGAAGGATTCTTCGCTATCGTCCGCATTTTTTTGGTGTTATAATGGGAATCTTGAGAAATCTGTATCTGAATTCCATGCTATGCTGGGTAAGTACATGCCGTCTGGCAGGAAACAAGAAATCATAACCTCTGTCTACAATTAATGCATTCCTTATAGGATTTTTATTTCATCTTCACGATAAGCATTTGAAATACTTCCCCTTAAACTACTAAGACTGAGAAAGAAACAAGACTTTTGCTCTCAATGTCTTCCAAATGTGGCTATAACTGCTAAAATTGCTTATATTTACTGCTACTCCTTTGTCAGGAACAGAATGAAATACAAACTGAAAAGCTGCAGAGAACTTCAATGAGTTGACACGCAGCTGGAAATGCTGACAAGCATCATTAGGAAAATGGTTAGGTTAATTATTTGGGCTTATAGAAAAAAAACATGACTTTTTATTTTTTTGAACCATCATGGATTAATCTTCTTCCAAAAGCCAGATGAGTTTTAAGCAAATGTTTTATGTATGTATCACCAAGTGAATTTATGTAAATTTACTCCAGTCCTAGATTACCTAATAATATTTCAATTGCATATTTAACTGAAAACTAGAATTCCATCTGCATTATAATGTAATGGGTGTAAAAAGTGAAAGGGAAAAAATTGTCAAGCTTCATTTCAGTACTCAAGATACATTGTAAAATTAATCAGATTAGAACTAAAACTGTCTTACTATTTTTTTCACTCTCCCCATCCCTAGCATGTTAAGCATGCATAAGAGCTATAATATTTTTTATATTTCATTACCATGTATTACACTCAAAATTTTCATTATTATTTTCAATTGCTGCAAAACATTGCAGAAAAGTAGTATGACACTTGAGCCATTTTTTTCCCCTTACACTCACAATATATTCGTTCATTGTTGAAAAATTAAAGTACAGAACAAACATATTCAAAAGTAGGACCCAAAGAACAGGAGTCAGGATGGGTTTGCTTCAAGGGAAACAAGACTGACTCTAAAGACAACACAAAGCATCAGTGAAGCTTTCTGATAATCCCCCTTGGGTTTTTTTGTTTTTTGTTTTTTGTTTTGTTTTGTTTTCCTATCTGCAGGTATTTATCTTGCACACTTCTTGATGAAAAAGCTATACTACATCACTAAAGCAATGACTTCCCTTGCAAAAGTAATTTTAAGTGTTGGAAGCTGAAATAACTTTACACAATAAGTGTAATTGGGGAAAAAAACATTTAAGAGAGGTGAGAAGCACATACAGAAATCGCACGTTAAACTCACACATACAAACAATAGCAAACTTCAGCTTATTCTACACCCGGGCTTTTCGTCACTAGACACTGACAATTGGCATGGTTTCATCAACATTGCTCACAGCTGTTGACAGCTTCTCAAGTTCTCTTTCAACCTACAACTGCCAACTCTGAAGATGAAGTGTCAATAGGGCCTATAATTAACTGACAATTCATCTTGAGACCTGGATTAGATTAGGACCTGGAGAGAAGAAGCAACAAGACAAAAAGGGGAGGGAATGGAAACAAAACACCATGGAGCAGTAGGCATTTCAAACCACATCTCTGCAAGTTGGAAAACAACAGCGTTTTTGGACAAGACCTCTTTAATAAGTCTGATGGATTTCACTCTCACGTACCTGTAGCAGTTATTATGGAATTTGTTGTAAGAAGAGAGAGTAATTAGGCCCCCCCATGCTGCAGATAAGGAGAAGAAAATCTGAGTGGCAGCATCCTTCCAAACCTGAATAACACAGACAGGAGAGGAAATCGCACTGGCTTCAAGAAAGAATTAGTAAGATCAGTAACACTAAGAATTACTGCTGGGGATTAACACTTAAGTAGTTCAAATAACCTTTGGAGCAGTGGGTGTAAATAAAACATATTTACAAAATAAAATCCTGCCCTGAAACACAGTTCTCATTTTATTAGGAATACTCTTCGTGTTCAGCTCAACTGAAATGACAAAATATCATCTTTGCCATGTATGATAGGCACAAGTATTCAGCACACTATGTTGCTGGGTATGTGTCAGTCTAAATACATTCAGCAAAGGAAACACAAATTAAGAGGAAGAAAATCTACATTGGGCACTGACGTGACAGTTACGTTATCTTCTTAATGAAAGCAATGTGACTCTGTGATTCTGTATTGTTTGTGAAAGATGTAATGCTACCATCACTGAAGGATTAAAATATTCGTTGTTTATAGAGATAAGGACATGAAGACCTGTGAAAGTCAAACTGCTACTGACAGAAGGAGGTGCTCATGTGCCATTTCAGGCAATCCAAATCCATGTGTGGGTCCATGTCTACGCAAATACAGAGCAGGTGTATTTTTGCAGCATGTTTTACTGGTTTAATTAGCAACAAACAGGGTCACAGAGATCAGCTGAAAATTAAGTGAGAAAACAAAGCTGAAGCATTCAGACCAGCTCATCTTTTCTAAGGAGCAAAGCCAGGTACCAAGTCCTTTGTCCTGTGCTACTTGGCAAATCACATTATTTCTTACAATGTAGCTACTGTAATGATCACAGCTGTTGTGTGTAAGCATAACTGCTGTTGAGGGGGGAGGAGTTAAAGTAAGTTGTATGATATGTTTCATGTCTCAAGTTCATTTTTCAGAACTGTTTTACTTGTTTAGTGAGAAAAATGTATGTATTCTCAGAATTTCTGATGACATTTACAGAGAATGCAGCTTGTGTTACCTATCAAAGCTTCACGTGTTTGTTCAAGCCAATGCAGCATCCACTTGGACAACAAAATACAAAAATCTCTATCTCCTTTTTAGTTCCCCATTTTAAACGCGCCTACTCTGAGAGATTCGGGTGAAACATTAAATGTGAAGTAAACACTGTATATATATATAGAGAGAGAGACATTATATAAGGTATGTGCACACAAATAACAAACATCCACAGTAGCAACGCTCCCCATACGATGAATGGGATTCCACAGATGACAATACTGCCTCTGCACACACAGAAAATGGTTGCAGCAGCCGTTAAGTGAGAAACCCGTATGGATTATTCATCCTATCAGTTACAAGTACAGCAAGAAGCCCACCATGGCATCAATCAGCTTCTCCCACTTGGGAGTGATGAAGTACCAGATCCCAGCTCCAGCCCCAGGTAGCGTCACGCCTCGTATAAGAAGGATGATGAGAACCACATAGGGGAACGTTGCTGTGAAGTACACCACCTGAACAGACCAAAAAGATTGTTAGAAGGGATTCTATGGATCTACAAGAAGAGGAGGAAAAAAATTGGAATCGTTATGCTATTGCCTTAAAGAAAGGAATTAACTGGGATCAGAGACAATAACCAGGGGATAAGACTAGGAAGGCAAAGTTGTTATTCCCCAGGAAATCTGACAGAGCTGTATTTTTTTTTTTTTTACATCCCTTCTTACTGCTGGAAACAGGAATAATATCAGTGATAACAATTAGGATTCTAGAGGGGAAGAAGGAGAAGAGAAAGCCTGGAGAGCAACAGTAATTTAAAGCTAAGTGGAAACACCATCTTTGATCCTTACCCAGAGAAAACTAATACAGCTCACTGGAATTCAAATGAGCAGTGTCATTCAATACCACATAAATATCTGAGTTTTTTTCCTATGTATTTTGCATTTCTCCTTATTTAACTAAACCTAAATATTTCTTACTAGTCAGTACCTCTTAATAATTACTTATCAGCATGAAAATATTGATGGGATCAAAGCAAAAAAACAAGTCAGTGGAATGATCCAGACAGACATAATAATCATTGGGTCTAAACACACAGCAGAGGTTGTGCACTTAATGGCTTCATAATTATCCAGTACAGAGCAGAGCTCTCTCTAGTCCAATAAAATGGTGAAGTTACAACCCGTTAGGCTGTACTCTCTACCCAAAAGCATTTAAAATCCTTTTACACTTTAACCTCTGGATCCCACAGGGACTGGAATCCTCGGAGCTGAGGTGACTTTTGAAACTGCTTTTCCAGCTTTCTCCTGGCTGTTTCAAGGGGCATTTCAAGAAGTTGTGCCTTGTGCAGTGAATGGAATTCCATACAACTATCATGAGTGATCAAATCTATTTCCATCTAAGTAGTACTCCTGGGAAATAGCTACATCAGCATATTTGCACTTGGCTTTTAAAGACATGTACTGGCAGATCACATCCCTGTTTTCACAGTATTTCAGAAGCAACTTTTTTCTACACAGATAGGATTTTGATATTTGTACTGTACTTTGTTATCTGATTACAGTTTGTGCCGTGGCTAGTGTTTAAGCTATGTAATAACCAAACAGCCTTACACAATTAAGATGTAATTATTGTTCATTGAGAAAGGAACTCCGTTTAAATCAATATAACAGTTGCAAGTGGAAACCAGCTGTTAAGGTTCAACAGAATGCCATAATCTCTGACGTCTATATTCAAAAAAAGAAGAAAATAGCCTTTCTTTAACTAATTAAGCTTTGTGGCATTAATATGCCTCTCTAACTTCAGGAAAAAGAAATTCCTCCAGAGAAAGAGAGAAACTTATCTAGAAGAGCCTGACCATATGGGGCATCCACAGTACTTCAAGCCAGAAGGATAATGTTCTATAGATTCCATCCAGCTATTCCGGTGGAGTGTCGTTGTCACTCTTCATTTTAAAACAAATTTACTTGAGGTTTCTTAAGTAAACTGGAACATAATTAAGCTAGCCTGACATGCGTTATTCTGGGATTTTTGCCTGCTTGACTAGTTTTTATGTTCAACCTAGATGGAATTTTGTCCTTCAGATAGGATCTATGCAACTTCAGCAGGTTAGTAGTCCCCACATCATACTACAGTAACCTGAGCACCGAGACCTCCAAAATCAGTTGACTTCACCAGTTTGGTTCCCAGCTCATTCAATATAGAGACCAATATTGCTGCAATTCACCAGGGCGGGCACCTTCCTGACAGCCAGACTCTGAAGCCGGAGATAAAACTGTTTTGCAGACTGATGGAGCTCACTGTTGTTAGAGTAACTTTTCCCTGGTACTCTAGTCTCTTGAATTTTGCTGTCCCAGAAAACGTCTAGATAATCCATTCTATTTTGGTGCAGGGTTGTTTTTTTCATTTGTTTGGTTTGACGGAATTTGTTTTTTCAGTCTACACTTTGTATATGAACTACATTTTGCTACAGCATCATCTATTATTTTTATCTGCAAGATACCTACAGTGGCAGCGATGGAAAAGTCTCAAATACGGCATTCAGTTTGATGAAGAACACCCAAACCAGGACTGCCACCAAGGACAAGGCAGTGTTTCCCTGCTCAGAGGGCTGCCTTGACAACCAGTGCACATGTACTTCCCTGTCCATGAGAGCACAGCTTCCCTCTTTACATGGTCACAGGCTTGGGTACTTGGCCCCAGGCTGGAGATCTGAGACACAGGAGAGGGAATGACATGGAGGGAGGGGGAGGAAATGTGAGAAGACAGAGAAAGGGAGCTGGGTTAAGGAAAGGAGCAGTTTCAGGAAGTTGCCACCAATATTCAGGACAACAAGATACATACTGCCACTGCTCACATCCACTGCAGAACAATTTAGGTTCAGGGCTGATTTAAGACATGTTGAATACCATCTTCATTTACATCATGGCTAACCTAACTATAGCAAAAGTTGAGGTGACTGCAGGATTTTTTATGAACACCACACAGAATAGGGAAGGCACTATTTTTGCCATCCAACTGCTAAGTACAGCAAAAGGGCTCATTTTAAATTTACTGAAGATTAGGGAACAAAGGCTAACCCCAAATTATCTTTTTAATATTACAGCCAGACAAGAAAACTTGGAAGGGAATAAGGCACTTCATTAGTACTTAGATATTTGTTGAAGCCAGCTTTCAGAGCCTTAAAGAGGGGTGTGATTCCATCAAAGCAGTGCACTGCTTTCTTGGAATTGTGTGACTGCAGATGATTTTCTTACTTTTCCTGATGACTTGATTCCTTTAGCAAGGGAGGCATACACGATCACCCAGGCTAGGAAAAGAGACAGTGCCAAGGGCCACCTAATCTCACCAGGGTATTCAATCCCTGCTGAAATCTTCAACACAAAGTACCTAAAATAATAATTAAAAAAAAAAAGTAAATTAAAAGAAAAGAAAGAAAATACAACATCTGCAGAGAGTAATTCAGTGCAAGATCCTACAGTATTTTGTTCTTCTTTAGTGTCCTCAGTGGTTTCTCTAGAAGGTTCCAGTGAATCTCACCACGTATTATTTTATGTATCTGCATTGCAGTAGGAGATAAAAATGCCAAGCGTGGGCCAACACCCCAGCTGTGCTAAGCACCGCAGGAATAGGACAAAAATGATACAATCTTTGCAAATGAGCTTTCATTGTTATTACACATAAAAGCGGGTATCATTTATCGTCCTTAAATATGACATCTCCAGTCTTCCAAGCAGTTCGTTCCTGCATTACTGAGTGACTCTCTGTATTACTGCTGATTTTAAAGTAAGCCACATAACATTTCTAAGGAAAGATCTTACTTGAAGTATTCTTCACTTCCACTGACAAATGTCTTATTTCCTTCACTGGTGAAGTTAACCATAGTCAAGTTTGGATAGGCACTCATACAGAAAGTAGAGTTCTTGATTTGTATTTTTGGGTGGTCACCAATGATGCATGAATCTGAGGAGGGGGGGAGAAAAAAAAAGGAAAAGAAGAAAAGTTGCTTGGATTGTTTTACCAGTTAAGCATAAAACAACAATGAAAGCATTACTTGAAATTCAGTTGTGTTTGGTTTCTGTAATATTTTGCTTGCAGAGGGCTCTAAGAATAGTAAGTCTCAATATCTCTGACGATTTCCCCCCTTATAGCCAAAAGCCTAAAGCATAAAAAGGGTCTGAACCAAACCAAGATCAAGGGGAAGGCTTGCATCAAGCTCATCACAGGCCTGTCCAGCGTAACATCTTCCTATGTTCATGTAGACATTCCTATAGAGATGCCTAGGAGCTCAGCTCCACAAAAGAGAAGCACATCACTAGTAGCAGGATGGGCTCAGATTTTACCCTGGAACAAAACGCATCCAAAGGGACGTGGGGCCAGCAACGGAGCATGGGAAAAGGTGCAACCTAGTTGGTGCAGATTTAAGATTGAGAAAGACCCATCAGCCCCCACTTACCCAATAAAAGTTTGTTTTTGTCTTTACAGTCTGGCGTGTTCCAGGGATTGTTACAGGAAGCCCAAGGGAGCACGGGTACGAAGGAGGCGAAAAGGTAGAAAAGAGTGTAGCACAGAATAATATTGTAATATATGGCTATCAGAACAGAGATGATCAGCATTGCGATGCCGCAGCCTGAGAAAGAAAAAAAAAAAAAAAAACAATAACCAAGAGGGGTTCCAGCCGGGGGGGACTCCCCAGAGCAGCCTAGGGGGGCTGCTGCCCTGCTCACCTTGCAAGGCAGGGATGGCTTTCCACACCGACACGGGGCCCTGGCTAGCGAACTGCCCCAGGGAGACCTCCAGGAAGAAGATGGGGATGCCGGCGAGAGCCAGCATCATCAGGTAGGGGATGAGGAACGCACCTTGGGGGAGAGAATGGGGAGAGCAGAGCACAGCGTGAGTCACGGGGGGGCGGCACCGGCCCGGGCAGCGCGTAGCACCAGGGGTTTCGGCAGCACCGGGAGGGTTCGGCAGCTCCGAAAGTCGTTCTCTTTGTTTGCGGATCCCGGTGCCCGCAGCCCCGATGGAAGGGGCGCTTCGCTGCGTTCCCAGCGCTTGCTAAACATGGTAAGAGCGTTAGCTGAGGATTTTAACACCCTCCCGCTTTGCTACGCGTAGGAGAAAAAAAAAAAAAAACACCCTACACAACTTTTTAATATATCTATATTTTAAAGATTCATCTCCTCTAAACTGCTACCTCTGGCACAAAGCGATCGCGGAAGCGATGCAGCTGTTTTACACGACCCCAGCACCAAGAGCCCCGTGCCACAGCGCGGCGAACGCCCGCCGGCTGCCGGGAGTTGGAATGGAGCCTCTGCGGGCACAGCTTCTGCTAATCGACTTCTTCCCTTTGTGAACCGTTAACCCCTCTTCCAAATCTTCTTCTCCCCTGGAATCATATCCTATGATTCCATTCGGCCCAGCAGCATTTCCTTTGAATATTTTTCAATTTGTCACCGATTGTGTTAAGACCAATTCTCCAGCAGTTCAAAACAAGAACATCGACTCTGCTTCCACCTGCGTCCTGGAATCCTCCTTCTCCCCGCTTCCCCTGCCCCTCTCATGTCGCTCCCCCCCACCCCCGTCGGGTACCATCAGGTGAAGGATGCGGCAGGAGCGACCCGTCCTCTCTTCGTTCCCCTCGCTCTCCTGCTTGGCTTTTTTTTTTTTCATTCTTTTGTTTGCTTGTTATTTTTTTTTAAAGAAAAACACCACATGCTAACGAAATCTTGTTGGAACTTCCCCGCTGACCACCAGCTTTTCGATAAGAATAACAACAATCGAAAACCCAACCAAACTGAAAGCGCAGGTTTCTTTTCACTTTTCACTCGATCTGATGCTGTGGGACACGTACGGGGCTGCCCGGCCCCAGCCTCCGCTCCCCTCGGGTTTCTCCCCACCGAGGGACGGGGGCAGCTCCCAGCTCAGCCACGTACGGTACTGCAGGAAGAGAGACAGGAAAAAGCCATCCTACCTCCCCCATTCTTAAAGGCCAGGTACGGGAATCTCCAGACATTGCCCAGCCCCACTGCATAACCCACCATGGAGAGGATGAAATCCAGCTTGCTGGACCAGTTCCCTCGGGCTTTGTTTTCATCCCCTATATCGTCTTCCTAAAGGGGGGGAAAAAAAAAACGAAGGGGGAGATCGGACAACAGCCATGTTGGCAAACAACCATCGCAATTAGCAGAGGGCTTTTAATCAGCGGCTGCCCCCAAGGGAAGGGAGGTGGCGGGTGTGGGGCTGCGTCCTTGTGTGTCCCCCCTTCCCGGTCTGCCCCTGGGACGAAGGGCGCAGGGCTCGGCCCGACGTTTCCCTTCCCGAGGCCCCAACCCCTGCAATGCGCATCTCTGGCCCTGGGAGGGGGGAGGAGAGGGGGGCTCCCCGGCTCCCAGCCCCCGGAGCGGGACCCCCATGGCTACAGATCCGGGGTGCCCTGGGGCAGACAAAAGGGGATTCCCGCCTGTCCTTGCAGGTTCAGTCCTTTACCCCGAGAGAACTAAAAACTGTTGTTATGGAACGAAGCCTCCCCACCTCCCCTCCTTGCAGGGTAAAGCCGGCTCGCGGGCCGGTAGGGACGATGGGGGTGGGGTGCTCCTCTCGGCCTCCCACCCCCACCAGTGTCAATCCCATCAGAGCGCAGGGGCAGGGTCTGACGTTCTGGGTGCTCGGTTGATTGATTTGGCCCTATTTTTGGCTCCGGGGCGTTCAGCCTCCAGGGTCTCGAGCGGAGGGCACCTCGAGCGCGGAGAGCACAGCCCGTGAAGGCTGGGGAGCCTCCCGCCGGAGCCAAGGGGTGCCCGAGGACCCCAGATTTCCTTCTCCACTCTTCCTCTCGGGGCAGACTCAGGCACGAGAACATGGACATTCTTTCCCACTGGTCCCAGGGAGCGACGGTGCCTGGAGGGCACGGCTCGCCGAGCGCATGGGAATGAGCCGGGAGCTATTGATTGGCGTTTATACGAATACCTCGTTATTAGCGACAGCCAGCAGCACAGCACCTTATCTGCCGCCCACTCTCCCCTTCCTTTTCTCTTTCCCCCTCCCCACGGCGCAGCCCCATCCCCCGGTTGTCGGGACCGCTCCCACTAGAGCTTCAGCCCTTACTCCCGCGGGGGGGGCGAGAAACCCCATAAGGAGGAACTTACCCCCTCCACTCTGCCAGGAAGAACAGAGGTGTTGCCATCTGTACCCAGTACCACGGTGCTCTGGCTCAAGGTCACCCAGGTGCTTTTGGCATTGTTTTGCTCCAGCGTGCTCTTACCGAGGGCCGGGTTAGCGTCCCCGTCCGTGCTTTGCAAAGCGGCAATTTTGCAGTGAGGGATCGCAGCTTGCCCGGCAGCCCCTGCCCCGGACACCTGCTTGTACGGGAAGGTCTCCGCAGATTCTCTCCGGAGCATGGAGTTGGCTTGCACCGGGGTGCTGCTGAGCTTGCAGATCCCGACTTTCGTCCTCTCCAAATCATTTGGTTTGGTTTCTTCGGAGTGAAGTGTTTTGTAGTCGTTGGAGAGCGACCGTGGGAGCCTGGCCATGGCGGCAGGGGGTTGCAGTGGGGAGTTCTGCAGCTCGTTTTCGGGGCTGATTCTTGCAACTCCTGCACCTTCATTTGGTCCAGGAGGAACTGTTTCTGGACTGTTCACAATCTGCCTGTTCATATCCCTTTGGCTGGTGTAATCCTGAAATAACAATGTCACATATTTTACTAAAAGAAAAAAAAAATTCAGACTGCAGTGATTTTACTGATTTCTTTCCTCATGCACAAAACGTGCCCGCTAGAAAATCTGAACTAAAAAAAAAAAAGCTTTGGCAAATTTCGAGGTGTCCCGGTTCCTCTGCTTGCTCTCTCATTCAACGTTAACACTCTGGGGGAGAAAATAGTCACAAATGATAATGAAAGAATACAAAAAACAGCGTCTGGAAACCAGCAATTCGAGTTTTAGATAAATGTTTCTACAGCAGTGCGCCGCCAGACCTCGTTAGGTTTCATATCACGAGGGTAGGATGCTCCCTTCCCTATCACCAGTGTAGAAAGATTCTTTAATTTTACGCCCCATTTCCTTTCTGTCATTCAACAATGCACACTGGCTTTTCTCGCCCCCCCCTTTTTTTTTTTTTTTTTTTTTTTAATACTGGCAATAGACAAGCTGCCCTGTAGGCAGCCAGGGATGTTAAAAAACGAGTGAAATAGTGCTATGAGCACTTCTGAGCCGGCTGCCACCTTCCAAAACCCGACAGCAAGGCAGTGATACAGGGAAATAACCGCATCACCACAGCGGAATTACGACCAGTAACAGCTGGCTTGCCTTCTTCTTTTTCTTACATTTTCTACTCGCACACCTATAAAGGTTATTTTTAAACATTCCTTCTAGGCTAAATGGAGTACTGACATTCTCATCCACCTTCCTTTCCCATCAGTCTAAGCCTATATTTTAAAACACATTGTCTCTTCTTTTGCCTCAAGAAGCCTGCAGACAGTCCCTTCCCTTTCCCCTCTGTTAAAAATTATCTTTAAAAAACGCACTCTTTCTTCAAACCTACACACAGCGAGGTTTCACAGAACTACCCATCGCCCTTTCGGTAGAAAGTTCTCTATGCCGCAATCCCGTCTCCCAGCCCTCAGCAGCAGGGCAGGGGGGGCGAGGGTTCATTCCCTGCCCCAGCACGGCATCGACGGCTCCCTCTATCCCCCCCTCGCGCACCCACCGCCCTCCAGCAGCCCTACCCCGCGCTGCGGGAGCCTTCACCCCACGGCGGCTCCGCAGGCAGCACCGCGGACAGCACCGGAACCGCGGACAGCTCCCCCGGCACCGCTCCGTGGCTACAATGAGCGAGGAAGACAGCAGCCGAGAACCAACACGAGCACCAAATTCAACCACGAACCGTCCCCTTCAGTCCTTCTAAATTTCTAAGAAGAGAAATCGAGAACTTACCATGTCTTAAATAGCAACGGATCGACTTGGTAGAGGTAAAAGCTGCAGTACAGGCAATTGGCAGAGTGGATTTTGCCCAGTCCAGAGCAAAGCTTCTATACTTCCGTGGGAAAGACTGGGTTTGCGTCAGTGCATAGCAAGGTGCCCTTCGGTTGACATTTTCGTGATAATAAGAGTTTGATAAATCATTACCCTTGGATTCAGGTTTTAAAGGGACAACGAGAAGCCAGAGCGTCGGCTAGCTGTCACTCATGCGGCAGTGGGATTGCGTGTTCCGTGTGACTCATATGGGGGCTGATTACTAAACCAAATCCAGTAAGAGCACGGAAGAACTTTCTTTCTGGTAATGAGGGGAAACATGTGAGAAACACGCAGTACTGCACCCAGAAAAGTGCGGGAAGGGGGAAAAACCATCCATTTCTACTCCTCTCCCCCTACCCACGATTCTCTTTTTTTCTGCCATTCACTGTAAACAAATTTAAAATATCTTACATACAGGAAAATTATATATATAGCCACACATCTATTTATAGAGAGAGACGTTCACTGTGCATATAGTGTACAAACATTTTAATGGTCTTCCCTAGACTCTTTGCGCCATCACACAACACTGCATTGCCTGTTTTTTACCACGCATCACGGGGGGAAGCCCTCCCCCCTAAATAAATGAAAACGATACACAATGTAAGTCAAATTCTCCTTCATCAAAACTGTCCTGATAAGACTTAAGAGGGAGCCAAGGTGAACGCAACTGCAGTCAGCTGGGTGGTGTTCTTCCCCACCCATCAAAGCATTTTTTTGTTGGAGAACCGGGGGACAATTACTCATCACTCTAAGCCAGAAGTTAAGCTGCAGTCGTTTGCCCAACAAAGTAACCCACCCATAACCACGTCTCCTGTTATTTGCTACACGAGGGAGATTCGCTGTGCACTGGGAAGCTTTGCTCACACTGAAGAAATAAAAACGGGACGCTCCCTAAGCCACCTACTCAATTGCTTTAACGTCAGAGGGAGAGCTGCCGTCCCTCCGCATACACTGTGATAGCGTCAGCTTCTCCCGAGCCTATTTGCTGTTTCAGCGTGAGCAACGCGAGGCGCGCACCTATTCGCGGGACGGGCGGGCGCTGCACTCCCCTGTACCAAAAGCATTGCTCGCATGTCCTTGGTTCCACGGCTCACCGCAGGGGGCTGTGGGGGTGGCACCCGGCCACTGCGGACGGCAGCAGGAACTCACCTGCGCGTGTTCTTCCGAGCGCCGCGAAAGCAAAAGAGTCGGGCTAGCAAAGCTGAGCGTTACAGCATCGCTTTTCGCAGGGAAGAGAACCGCGTTTCCCGTGCGGAAAAATAAAAAAGTCCTCACCTTACAGCGGAGCTGCAAAGCGTTTTTACAGCACAGATGATGCTGGTGCTTAAAACATACTTAAGCATGAGTGCCTGCCTTCTCTTTCCAGGTGTATAACTATACGAATATATAGGTATTTTTATGCATATACACTTTCATGCCTTGCTTTCCGCTCCTCTCTTCACCTGCCTTTGTGTTTCTCTGTACCCCCCCGGGTGTGTGCGGCACTGGGGGCACACAGCGAGCAGCTGCGTCTTGTTGTCAGCACCGGGATGCTGCCCTTGGCCCTCCCTTCGTGTCTCTAAGGGCACGGAGCAAACCCGAAGCGACAAGGCAGCGGCTCCAAACTTCTTGTAAAAGAGGAGGGTTGACCTTTTTTAGGTTTTCAGATTATTTGATGCTATCGATTCACTCTTTTCTGAGCGATATTCTTTCCCTTCTCGATCGAGATCGAAGTTCCACTCCCGTTGAGATGCCCCGGCCCCCTCACTCAGTTCCCACCGCCTCCCCCGCTCGGTGGGGACGTCGGGATGCTCTCACCGAGCTCCGCAGCGAAGATTCGGAGGGAAACCCGCAGAGCAACACAGCCCAGCCCGGGTCCGCCCCTCTCCGAAAAGGGGAGACCCCCCCCCCCCCCCTTCCCCTCGGCCTGAGGAGCGGACGGACAAGCTCCTCCGTCTTAATCACTTTGTCAAGAGAGAAAAATAGCGATTGATTTATTCCCCCCCCCCTCCTTTTCCCAACCCTTTACAGATAAGCGAACGCGCAAACGAAGGGAGAAGGGTGCTCCCTCCCTACACCTTTACGGAAAAAGCCGAGTCCTGCCGCGAGCCGGCGAAACCCACCCCCTCCACCCCCTTCTCCACCACCCCCAGCCGCAGGCGGACAGCCCGCAGCTCCCAGCTCCGCGCTGAGCCCCGCTCCGCCTGCAACCGCTGCTCTGACATCTGCCTCCCTCCCCCTCCTGCCGGCTGCGAAGTTTGCCTCCGTTGGACGGCGGCAGCCGCAGTGCCAAGCTGCGCCCGTGTCTGCGCACCCTCTCCTTGGCAGCGATCCCTGCGGAGTTAATCCGCCCCCTGTTCCCAAATCTTGCGGAGATGTTCCCCCTTTGGGTAACACGGCAATGCTGATGCGTTTGCGTGCGTTAAATATATATACATATATTTAACAACGAGGGTCGTAACCATTATAATGATTTACCTATAGCGATGCGTAATGCAAAGCCAAAACAGAATTGCATTCCCGCAGCTGAGAACAATCAAACCCTGGAAAAAAAAAACAAACAAACACTTTGCCGGATCCTGGGAAGTGATATATCTCCAATCTCCCCTTTTTCAATTCTAACCAGACATAGATTATTTTTATGGCCCTAATTCAGCTGAACACAGCCCTCCATGCAGAACCCTTCCCACGAACCCTTCCTTAAGCCAAAGAACCTTATCAGGCTGCAGTATTTCCCCTTTCTCAGTTAATTACGTCCAAATAATGAAGAGACTGTACAAATCTTTAAGGCGATAATTACCTGTGAATTTTCTCCCGTGATACGCCTCAGGCTCATCCTGCTGCTTACTGACTCTACTGTACACTTTTTGATGCGCTCCTCTCCATTCGCTTTAACCTGGATAACTCACTGTGTGGCCCTTGGGTTTTCAGCACGTTGTCAAAGTCGGGCATCCTCCGACAAGGAGCCGGCTTCCAGGGAGATTTCGCTCCTTCGCTGTAAATAATCGAAGTGAAGAGAAAGGGGGATCAGGTGGGGGGAGGAGGGGGGAACAGAAGCATCTGGAGGAAATTTCTGCACCACTGGCCAGGCATTGATGCTCCTAACAGCTATTTAACCCATACATGCATGTTTCCTCATCTGTCCAGACACTTTCCCTAACCACAGGGCACCATCTCAGTCTAGAGCATAATAAACACAGGTTTGAGTCCACCACTTTACTGTTAAAAAAAAAAAAATATATATATATATATACATATATATATATAAAAGGACTAAAAGCAATAAGATCACGAGAAGAAAAAAAAAGACAAACACGTATTTAATGGAAACCAATGAGCAGACACTATTTAGAGCTCTAAATATATTTCCACTGATTTACCTAAGTGCAATCAAGTCAAGGACAATTTTCGTAGTGCCACAGTGGCCTCCAGGCTTAGCCCCAGCCTGGTCACTGTGCTCATCACTCTGAGCCAGGTAAGAACGACCTGCTCTTGCATCACAAACACGATGAAAACACCTCTGCTGGAACTAAAGGTGCTTAACATTGGGATCAGGAGCTTCTGTTAATTGCACAAATGCATATTAAGTAGGGTTAGCGCAGAGAACAGGAAAAAAAAAAGCCTCCTTAAGAACATGCTAGCTCTGTGCAGGGAAGGCTGCAGAAAACAAATAATAACAAAAATAACCAACCCAGAAAGGAATGCATTGTAGAGCTATCCATGTTATTTTGGATGTCATCAGCCAGACTGTTTTATCTCAGCTTTGACACAAATCTGGGACGGGCGATGGACTCAGCTATCTAAGAGTAATTCTCCTAACCATGCTATCTCAGTCACTTGTTACTAGGTGAACACATCATACTCAGGATTGAATTCCTCATCAGAAATTTGGAAAGAAAAATATCACAAGAGACTGTCCCTAAAAAAACAGAGAAGGTTGATTTTATACTCAGGCGCCCTGGCAGGATGCCATGAACATCCCACAGAAAACATCAGATTCTAGCAGATAAGGTCAATTCTATCACCTTTCACTCCGTGTTTTCTAAACTTTTAACTGTTAGGTCAAAAACTGTAAGGATGAAAAACAGTAGCACGCATCTCTGTGAGGTTATGGGACTATACAGATTACATGGTCCAATTTTAAGAAAAAGCAATCGAACACTAATGTAACTGCTTTGGTATTTCACGAGGCACAGCCTGATTGTCATTTGGATCTTTCGGATTTCTGACTTGGTGGAAAAAAAAAGCCTTAAACTTTTCTGTGCTCTCTCATAGAAGATGCTTAGTTTTTCCTTTGTCATCGTGAAAAGGGAAATACTCCCCAAAAAGTGAGTTGAATCATGACAGTTTTCACACAGAGATAAGGAGTCAACTGTGATCCCTGTATGTCAGGGGGGAGAAAATCCTACACTTCCATCTGTAGGGATGCCAAATGAAGAAATCCATCTGATCACCATGTTGACTTACAGTCACATTTACACCAGGTTGAGACGTAAATCTGAATCGGCAAGTAGTCTGTAAGACATTCCTAAGAGAAATGAGCTTCCAAGGCTGCAGGTTAAATGTAGTTTTCCTTCATTTTTACTGAAGAATAAATATTAGGGGCAGATTTTCAGACAGAGCTACTCCATTAGGAGGACGTAGTAAAAACTCCCTGTCTTGAGCTCTTACTTGAAACAGCTCTACAGGAATATATTGGTGGTAACGCTTCACCAAATCACTTCCTCCTTAGTAGGCTGCATGTGTAAGGCCAGACAGAGCCCCAGTCTGGGTCTAAGCCTTGGATGGGAGACAGGTATGCCAGCACTGTGGCAGGTGGGAACTACCCCACGGTTGAGGAACAGAAGACGGGGATATATTACATAGCCGCTTTTCAGCTTCATTACACTGTCAGATGGCTCAAAGGGGCTGGCATCGCAGCAGAAAATCTGGCTTACAGCTTGTGCACACACGGCTGTTACTCACAGGCTTCTCAGCTGTTAGTCAAAGCTACATAAACCCATCACATCTGTGCTTCACTAAGAGCAGACCCATGCTCTCTAATGGCACAGTGCTTTTTTCTGGTCATGCTGAATAAGGCTTGAATTGCAACATACCTTCAGCTTCAGTTCTGAAGAGACAACTCCAACAATATTGGCAACAAAAAAGTTAAATTACTATTCATTCCCTAAGACAATCTGTTAATTAAATTTAGGGAATTTGATTTAAATCAAAGACATTTGATTGCTTAAAAATGACTACAAAAAGCAAGTAAGCTTCTACCAGTCTGGTCTACATATGAAAATCAGGTTAAACCATTCTCTAGAGCACAAACCTCAAAGTAATTAGGATGGCATTGCTGTCCTAAGGAATGAGATTCATTGCTTAAATGACCACTTAGTTAATTCCTATGGTTCATCTGGAATTCTGGGCAGCTTCAACACTGAGCTCCGAATATACCAAGTGCCTTGGTCATATGAAGAATTCAAAGTGATTCACTATCTAGAAGGATGGAAAATTGAAGCCAGACTTGCGAGTCCAACCTATTGATGTTTTTACACAACGCAAAGAACTTAAAACATAGCTAAATACCTTCACTTCTCTTCTGCAACTAAAGAAGCAGACAAAACATGCCCAGTGTATGCAGCAGATGGATAAAACCAGAGAAAAACCTAAGGGTAACATGAATTTGGAGTTGAGCTCTGCCACAAGGCTCAACTTGAGTAAACATGGGCAGCACACTCCACTCTCTCTCCTCCTGTTCTGTCTTGCAAAAAAACATTTCTGTAAGTAACTTTTAAAGGTACTAGTCATCTTAACTTTAGGCACATGCATGGGTGTAAGCTATTATGCTGGCAGCCAGGATAGGGTTTTACAAGTTTAATGAACCAAGTTCAACCCTCCCCACTTGCTCCAAGGGAAATCTTCTTTCAAGTCTTAACAGAAAGAAAACTGGTACAAAATTCATTTGTGAATCAGTTCTTATTACATATTCTCATCATTTCTAGAAATGACAACGCTGCAAGGCAAATGACTGTGTCTTGAGGCCATTGTGCAATGGTTAATCCGCTCTATGGTTTCCAAATTGCATCACAGTGCTAGAAAACGTTCCTCAAAGCTTCTGCTTTTTTTAGTACATTGGCATTAAACACCTCCGTTCCAAACAGGTAATTCATTTATTTCTTGTCCTTTATACAGAACATCAGCTGACCTGACTTTATTGGCATTCTCCCTTCACTGTACCATTTCACACTGACATCAGAGACTAACGCTTGATCCAAAAATAGATGGACATCATTAGGAAGCAATCAGAATCAATACAGTCAGATTCCTCAGAGCTGCAGGGGGAAAAAAGACCCAAAATATCTGGTATTCCAACAGTTAATTCTGTACAGATTCCAAGATCAGGTTATGAGTCATCTTGAGTGCAAAGCACAAGACAGAAATCCTTGAAGTTTGTCCAAGGTAATAGTTGCCTATATTGACCTGTTACATGCAGTTACTATCAAGTCAGCAGTGTTCTTCAGCTGAGGGAAAGAATTCATCCTAGAAATGTACTAGAAATTAACGGAGAAATTGTCATATTGGATATTAGATCTCAGCAGTCAAAGAATCATTTGCCATCCACTTCTGCTTGTATCCTTTAATCGCCAACTTACTTAGTCAAGTGACACTGGGGCAAGAGAAATGGAGTCACAAGAGTAAGACAGCACCACAGCAACTAGTGCCTCCGTAACCTGGGGCCTCAGATCTTCACCTGGAATGGGAAGTTGCATCCTAGATAGAGAGGACAGTTCTAGGCAACGAGCCCAGCACCAGCAGCTTAAGCAAAGCAACTTGGTGTGGGATTTTCTTGTTGACAATATTTTCTGTATTGTTTTGTTTGGTTCTCTTGCTTTCTTCACCACCTGACACACTGCGAGTCACTTTCACAGAGGCATGACAACTATTCTGCCATTCCTTAAGTGCATGATCAGCAGCTTAAGCCACCAGAGATACAGACTGCATTATTACTCTTCCCTCATACATTTCTTGTTTCTCTACGTATTTTGCTATCCTCTTCTGAAACGCCTGGTCCACTGACTCAGGCTTGGCTGGTAGACCATGTACAGAAAGGCAACTGAAGGGACACTATCTAAGATACCTGCTATTTTCCACATCAGAGTATGCATGACAATGTACAGGGCCTATGGCATCAGTAGTAAGATTGCAGATATGAATCAGCAGAAGATACAGAAGTCACCCTGTAAATCTTTGCTTGTGGTTTGTTTCCCTCCCCCAGTGGGTGTTTTGCTATGTTTTGTGTTTGTTTCTCCATTTTTTTTCCTTTAAAGTAGCGTTTTACTCTAACAGCAACGGTGGAAAATAACTCCAACCTCTAGCTGGTTTTTATTGTTTTTTTTGTTGTTGGTTTTTTTTTGGTTTTTTTTTTTTTTTCCAAAAGGAAGAGCTTACCATTTTTAGAACTTCACAAAAGAGCTAACAGACGTTATTTTGTTTCCCCTTTTCCATTTGTTTCCTTGATGTAACCCGGTATGGTAACTGCTGAGTCATGGCCTGAACCACTGATTGAGCACCTGGAGGAAAGACCCAGTCAGCCCTTGCAGCACAGGTGAAGGCAATTCACCTCTTAGGCCTCATTTAAGGGCTGACTGCCACTGAGGAAGGATTTCTTCCTGGAGATCTCTCCTTGGTGGGAGCCATTCCCTGCAAGCCCCAAATCTTCTGATCTGGGTGAGCACTCTATTTTCCTTCCCTTGTCACACCTTGCTATTGTGTTGGTCCTTCCACTTCTTTATAACACCTTTGCCATCACGTTGGTCCTTCTGATCGCTGCATTTGGCGAGCCAGGCAGATCAAAATATTAAAATGGATTTCCTTTGAATATCTTTAAGTGGGCCAAGGGGGAGAACATCATCCCTCTAGATAAAACCTTGCCGGGGCACATCCCAGGATTTCTGGGTTCGCCCTTTTATGATCTGGCAGCCATAATTGAAAACTGGGGTCCCTTACAGGATAGTGGAAATATTTCCCAATCACCATCTGGCATGGCGAAATATTTCTATGGATTAGACAAAGATATCCTAATTACAAAGGAACACCAACTGGCTGCGTCCACTGTTGAATGGCCCTTGTTAATGGCTCTATATCGCACAGAACTTTCAAATAGTACTTTAGAAACTGAGAACCAACTACTGCGTGATTGCATTGAAAAACTTGAGCAAGAACTTGGCCTATTGACAGGAAAAAAAATCAAGTTTAACTTTCCCCTAAAAGAAAATAGAGAATATTGCATTGAAAAATACTCAGGGCCCTGAACCAGTAGACCCAGGTAATCCAACAGGAAAGATCTCAAGATCGGATCTTGAGGTCTCGAAGAGATCCACCCTGTAGTGACGCAAAAAAACCCAAAAAAGATACAGGATAGACCAGCAGGGGTGCCCCCGATCAATGGCCCCCTACCCAAACCCATCTCCATGTAACAGCTCACCCCTATACAGCGTCTTAGTTGATGGATTTGGTGCAACGATTTCAGCAGAAACCAAGGGAAAGTATACCAGCTTGGTTAGTCCGATTGTGGGGCATGGGGGCAGAGAGTGTTGTGGTCAATGGACCAGAAGTTTCCAAGCTCGCATCCTTTACCTCGCACCCTGCTCTTAGACAAAGACTGGATGTCGCTGTGCAACATCATGAGGAGAATCATACCCTAATGGATTGGTTGATGGTGGCATGCTGTATCACTCGGCCTAATAAGGCCGATATCCCGGTGCATGCAGGTTTATGGTCCTCCATGGAGGACCTCCAAACATATATTCGTGAGCTAGGAATGAAAGAGGCCATTTACAAGGAAGCCTTTGAAAGTCCTGATTTAGTAAAATTCTCGGCAGGAATGAGGGACCTAATTTTACAACAGGTACCCTCCCACCATTATGGCACACTGTTATCTATATTGAATCCCTTGGTGGCCTCAGAGGTCATTATTCAGCAGGCCGCCCAGTTGGTGGCTGATCTGGGGGGAGACGGAGCGCTTAAGGGCAAGGCATAATATTAGGACAGTGGAAGGGGCTGAGGTATATCCAGTAATTAAAACTAGAAAAGCTGCCCCACAGACACCCTGATTGGGCCCCATACGGGTGTCCTGTAAACAGATGTTCAATGACCTCATACAGGCTGGGGTGGTTTTTGCTAAAATCGATCGCCAACCTAATCATGTTTTGCTTCAATTATGGAAACAACTAAGGGACAACCAAAAATTTCAAAATACCTCCAAAAGAACAGGGGTACAAATAATTGAACGAATATCAGAAAATACTTGGAACCTAGAGGACTTTATAGTCCCTAATAAAAGGAAGAAGCCACCTCAGGTGACTCAGGCTACGATGCCCGAGCCACCCGAGGAAGAAGACTTGGCACTCGCCCAGTTCATGGCTTGATAGGGGATATTAATCCCCATGTAACTAGGGTCTCCAGACGGGACCGGAGGCCCTATGTTGAGCTGACCATTTTTTGGTCCTGAGAGAACATACAAAGGGTTATGGCATTGGTTGACACAGGCGCAGAAACATCAGTTATTTATGGAGATCCGACTAAGTTTAATGGGGATAGAGTGATGATCAGTGGCTTTGGGGGACAGACCATTCCAGTTACCCAGACGCGGTTGAAACTGGAGGTTGGGCGTTGCCTGCCCCAGGAGTATAAGGTGTCTATTGCCCCAGTCATTGGGGATAGACATTTTATGGGGTCTGGCTCTCCAGCCAACTGTAGGAGAGTTCAGACTCCTGTTATGGTTTTGTGATTTTTTGTTGTCGGTATTCCACATCATTACATCATGTAAGGTACGGGCAGTTAAAGAGTTAATTCCCCGGTTACTGCAAACTACCTTTTTTGGTGTGGCCCTCTGAGGGGGAGGAGAGGAGGTGCACTCCCCAGGGGTCTTTGCGTGAGAGGGGGTGGTGAAGCCATGTGGGAGACGCGGGGTCTGTTCTTCCCAGCCCGGCGGAGAAAGCACGTGGTCCTCCTGCAGTTTACTGTGTAAGATTTTCAGCCTGTAAACCCTCTATCATAATTCTACTAGCCTCATTTTGATATATTTAGTAAAATTAGTTGTTCCTCCTCAGATCGGTGCCGCTGTTTTTGTGTTAAATCCGTCTATGGGTCCCCCTCTTCCCAGGTTGCTGTTAGCTTGTATCATTATATTGATGATCTCATGTTGACATCTGACTCACTGGAGGCAGTAGGACAGGCAGCAGATTCATTAACTACCTATCTGCAGGAAAAGGGATGGGCTATAAACCCCCAGAAGGTGCAGGGTCCAGGCCTATCTGTGAAATTCCTTGGGGTGGTTTGGTCAGGAAAGACCAAAATACTACCCAGTGCTGTCATAGATAAGGTTCAGGCATTGCCAGTGCCTACAGCACCAAAGACAGCTGCAGGAGTTCTTGGGTATATTGGGATATTGGTGTTCCTTTATACCTCATTTAGCGCAGCTGCTGAGGCCATTATATAGACTCACGAAGAAGGGGCAACTATGGGATTGGGGGAGAACAGAACACGAGGCTTTCCAACAGGCAAAACTGGCTGTTAAACAACCCCAGACGCTGGGTATATTTGATCCTACCCTCCCAGCTGAATCAGACGTTCATGTCACTCAGGACGGCTTTGGCCTGTGGCAACACCAGAGTTCTGTTCGGACCCCGATCGGGTTCTGGTCTCAGGTCTGGCATGGAGTGGAGGAAAGATACAGCATGATTGAAAAACAGTTATTGGCTGCCTACTCCGCATTACAGGCAGTAGAGCCAGTAACCCAAACATTTGAGGTCACAGTTAAGACCACTCTGCCAGTTCAGGGGTGGGTGGAAGATCTGACCCACCTTCCTAAGACGGGTGGCCCAAGCACAGGCAGTGGCACGATGGGTCGCCTATCTCAGCCAGAGGAGTAGTTTTTCTTCATCACTGTTGAAAGAACTTCAAAAGATCTTAGGCCCAGTGATGTATCACAGCAATGCACCGAAAGAAAAAATGGTCGCTCCACCAGAGAAGAGTCCTGTTCAGGAGGGGAAATATCCCATTCCTGAAGACTCCTGGTATATGGACGGGTCCAGCAAAGGCAACCTGAGCAACTGAAGAGCAGTGGCATACCATCCCTCCACTGACACAATCTGGTTTGAGGAGGGGGATGGTCAAAGTAGCCAATGGGCAGAGCTGCGAGCCGTGTGGATGGTTATCGCCAAGGAACCCGGTGACAGTGCACTGAACATCTGCACAGATAGTTGGGCTGTGTATTGGGGGCTCACTCTCTGGATCGCACAGTGGACCACCCAAGACTGGACCATCCATGCCCAACCGATCTGGGTCAAGGAGATGTGGTTAGACATATGGAATGTGGTTAAACATAGAACCATACGCGTCTATCACGTTTCTGGACATCACCCCCTGCAGGCACCAGAAAATAATGAGGCTGACGTGCTGGCTTGAGTACGGTGGATTGAGAACTCTCCTTCCAAGAACATCGCCCACTGGCTACACCAGAAACTGCGACATGCTGGACAGAAGATAATGTGGACAGCTGCAAAGGCATGGGGGCTGCCCATAACTATGTCAGATATCGTCCAGGCATGTCATAATTGCGACACTTGCTCGAGAATGAGACCGAAAGCCTTGCCAGAGATGACTGCCTGCCTTGTCAGAGGACATAACCCTCTCCAGCAGTGGCAGGTTGATTATATAGGCCCTCTCCCATGACCTGAGGGGGCCAGATATGCATTAACTTGTGTTGACACGGCAAGTGGACTGATGAAGGCCTATCTGGTACCAAAAGCAAACCAGGCCTACACCATCAAGGCTTTAACCAAGTTAATGGCGGTATATGGGACTCCACAGGTCATCAAGAGCAACCAGGGTACACACTTCATGGGTGCAATGATACAGTGTTGGGCAGAGGAGAACAACATTGAATGGTGATTTCATCTGCCATGTAATCCAATGGGAGCAGGCCTCATTGAACATTATAATGGCATCCTGAAGGCTGCTTTGAAGACAGACTCTCAGTCCCTGCAGGGGTGGACAAAGAGACTCTATGAAACCCTGTGGGATCTGAATGAAAGGCCTAGAGATGGCAGACTCAGTGCCCTGAAGATGCTGCAGGCAACATGGGCCTCCCCTCTTAGGATCCAAATTACGGGCACCGACAATCAGGTAAGACCCCAAATTGGCAATGAAAATAACCTTCTGCTCCCTGCCCCTGAGAATCTAGAACCCTGTACCCATAGAATAGAATGGCCTTGGAAGATGCAAGTACGACCAAGGTGGTGCGGCCTACTTGTGCCTCTGGGGAGATTACTGGAGGTGTGAGGTTCAGTAGTCCCTCCGGTGATTGGTACATGGCCTACTTGACATCACGGTCAACACTCCAGTCTTCACTGCTAAGGGGACCCTCATTATGTCCCTCTGGCAGATAAGGACTCCCCCCTTTGGTGCCTGATATAGTTATGCAGCCACAGATATCTGGCCAAAGGGTGTGGTACAGGATGTGTCCCAGTGCAAGCCGAAGTGTTGACCCAGGACAGGAATACAGCCTGTATCTTGCTGTGGAAGGCAGACCTCTCCTTCTTGGTACCACTGAAACACCTGTTCTACTCCTCATGAGCCCTCTGAGTCTCTAGGATCACTGGAAGGAGCGAAATGTCATCAGAGCGTTCCAGTGTCGCTGTGAGATCAAGCATGACACCCAGTGATGGGCTATGTAGGACTGGTGGAGCATGAGACGGACCTGCACCAAACAACTGCATGCCTCCAGTAACGTCATCGAGCACTGGCCGATGAGAAAACATGAACCTCAACCATGAACCGATCAACAGTCGTCTCACACTGTGTCAACCTGCATCGCGACGGGCAATTGTATAAGCATCGCAGTGTGTCGGATCCCTGTATCAGGGAAGGCTCACCCTCCAGCTGACTCAATCATTGGTTCATGTCATGAAGGGGTGGAGTGTATGAGAACTGCTGAGTCATGGCTTTACCACTGATTGAGCACCTGGAGGAAAGACCCAGTCAGCCCTTGCAGCACAGGTGAAGGCAATTCACCTGTGTGACCAGAAGGGGAGGAGCCTGGCTCCACCCCTCCTAGGCCTCATTTAAGGGCTGACTGCCACTGAGGAAGGATCTCTTCCTGGAGATCTCTCCTTGGTGGGAGCCGTTCCCTGCAAGCCCAAAATCTTCTGATCCGGGTGAGCACTCTATTTCCCTTCCCTTGTCACACCTTGCTATCATGCCAGTCCTTCCACTTCTTTATAATACCTTTTCCATCACGTTGGTCCTTCTGATCACTACAAACCCTAATAAAAAAAAAATCAGTGATATGGTGATTGGTTTCATACCTCTGCATATATATATGACTTCCACTTCAAATGCCCATGAAAGAAAACCAAAGTCACATGACTTGTGAAAGACAGAACTAGATGCTTATAAATGGCTTTTTTTTTAAATGCATAACAGTTTTTTAAAATGGTTTAGATATTTCAGATGAAATTCTAATTATTCTGACAAGAGATAATCCTAATTTTTAAAAGTGTCAACAGCCTAGTTTAATACACCCTTGTCGCATAACGAAGAGGTTATGATTACTTTCATCTCCCCTTGCATAGCTTCTAAGTAAGCAAGCTACTACATTCAATTCTGCTTTGTTGGAGACTGTATATTAAGGACATCTGCTAAATGTTAGCATCTAAGCATGTCCATATATCCTTACTATCGAATTGGAACTTTTTGGATGATAGGCTTCAATTATAATGGTTCATTAAGTGAAACAATGAAGACTTCTTTTTTCCACTCCTCCCCTCTCAATATTCTGCTTATTTTCTCTGCTAGCTAACCCCTCTGTTCTCTTCAAAGACATCTAAAAATCAGATAACCTATAACTCACATACCTGCATCTCCTGTGTTTTGGCAATAATCTCTTTTACTATCAAAACCATATGCCCACCCCACCCCTTAATTGCAGCTGGGCAAACTAATAGAAACTGTGTACTTACTCAAGTGATATACTTTGAAGAGACTTTTTGACAATGGAAATGGATGGTTTTTCTGTTAAGGTGTGCTAGTTCTGCCACCTCAGCAGAGGTGTGGGATTTGGCCAGGTGAGGAGATAGAGGTGGGCTGCTGACTCTCTTTTGCTGTCACCGTTCCCACCGCCACAGGGCCACTCGAGCTTGGGTATTGCTCTGTTGTCAGCTATTTGGTCAAAGACCAGAGACAGTTCATGCCTGTACAGATGTATGCAATATATCCACCTGGACAAACGAATTACTTTAGTGTCATTATTCTCATCTCTGCTATGTCAGAGGAAATTTTTCAAAGTAATAGTTGTTACTTTATAATTGAAACAAAATAAACAGAGACTTCTTGGATCTAGAGCGAGGCTCCCATCTCTTTTGACCCAGTTTGCTCATCCTTGAGAAACACATCATTACTCAACTTGGAGCAATAACATTTAGACAGACAAAATTGATTTTGATGTCTGGAGACTTGAACCTGGGGCATCTCACAGAACTTGATCAGACATTTCTTCCTCCAGCTTCCTGCTGGCATTGACAATTATTAGTGGTTTCACTTCAGATAAAGAAATGTTTGGTCTGTGGCAGACAGAGGCAAATTCCAGGTATCACACAGCCATAATGCTGAGGAAGAACAAAGAACTCGCAAAGAAAGAGAAGGAGCACATACTTCAATGCAATTTTGACGAAGACAGAAAGTAAGTCTGGGAGCGCATGTCAGACACAGGGAAAAACAAAAGCCAGAGCAACATACAGGCTAGAAACAAATGTGCTGTGCAAGGAGGAGTAACAAAAAGATTTGCAAGACAGCACTGTTCTTTCCTGAATAGATGTTCTGGGAACTACCAACAGTCCACCATGTCAGCTAGCAGTCAGCAGTGTTCAAATCAGGGCACCCAGGATCTCCTAATCTGATTTTTAACTTACTTAGCAAGGTAATAAAGAACTCTTGCAGACCTCAGACCTTGTGACAAGAGGCTACTGGGCATGACACGTGGCAAGAAAGTGATGTATCCCTGCCTGGTATTTTCATTGAACATTGAGTTTAGAGAGCTTCTACTTGGAACCAGGAAACTATTAACACCTATGGCAACTTTTTATATCCCTGTCAAATCCCAGAAAACTAGAAGAAAGCTAAAAGAAAGCACGCTAGTACAAAACCCAGTCCAGACAGCATGCTACAAAGATTAAGTGTGATCTGTACAACCTACAGCTGGCCTTCCATCAGATTCATGTGTAACTCCCTGTAGAAATCCTCCAGGTGATAGCTCATACTTACTCTTCTGTTTCCATGCTATTGATCATGAAAAATATCTTCCTCATGTACGCTGCAAGAGGCTGCTAGGGAGCGGAACGAAAAAGAAATTAGACTTGTAGAGGTGTCTGTGAAGCACTGGAAAATGTAATAAGGTCTGGTGATGTTTTGATAAACCATATTAAGTTCTAAGTTGAAAAAATTACTATACCAAGTTCCAGGAGGGTGTTTTTGTTGTTGGTTTTTGGAGGGTGTTTTGTTGTTGTTGGTCTGCCTTTTTTTTTTTTTTCCTTGCCTCCTATTAACTTTCCCTACCATCTGTGCTCTTGCTACCAGCTTGGCTTATGGATCCCTTTCCTTAATTCAACTTCAATTCAAAAGAAAAGGAAATTCTATTTGACAAACTTGACCTATGACTTTATTCTATATGTAAATCAGGGAAGAGCAAGCAGAGGAGAGGTACTGTGGACAGAGGCAATCTACTGAAAATATATCATGCACAAAAGCATGCAGCAAATCCACCTAGACCCCACCCCTGCTCTTTCTCTACACACAGGCCGCACGTGGCAGCCTGCCCTCACCTCGTACAGAATTGTAAGTTCTAGACTGTACAATTGCCTGTTTCAGCGAATCTCACCACACTTCCACTCTACAGATGTCTTTGTATATTTCTGCAGTGTACTGGACACTTAATATTCACCTCAGGTACTGTGTCTCATTCTCAGCTTAATGCTCAGATCACAGCTAAAGTTCAGGTACTGAAACTGATATGCCCCTATAAATTCAGAGAGATTATTATAGCTTTCTCACACTTCTCTACGTCATAGTTGCAGAGCAGAAAGTTCCACTGGAGAATATTTCATGAGCTCAAATTTCTACATGCTGAGAAACTCCTGAATGGCTTGAAGTTCTGCTCTAATATTATGTATGCATAAACAATCCTGAAAGGGAAGATGCTTAGATATAGCAGTAGAATTTGAATTGAATCCATTTTTAATAGAAACATGCCCCCAAACTTCTACCTCAACACCTACCTTTCCAAAGAACAAAGTGTTTTTTAGAAAGACCACCCTTAGTAGTAACGAAGTTAACACAATCTCCTACATGGACTGGAAGGTCCTCTGCTTCCCGTCATATCATAAAATGGTTTGGGTCGGAAGGGACCTTTAAGATCATCTAGTTCCAACCCCCATGCTATGGGCAGGGACACCTCCCTCTGGACCAGGTTTCTCACAGCCCCATCCAACCTGGCCTTGAATGCCTCCAGGGAAGAGGCATCCACAGCCTCTCATCACTGAGGCTTAGTTTTGGATCCTGCCCCTACTGCTAACAGCTGCGTCACTCCCATTCTGCAGTGGAGTGCCTGCCTGATGCCTCATCATTCTGCCCTGATTTCCTCAAAATAGAGCAACCTGGGGTCGCTCACTTGCTCCCAGGAACAGTTTACATCCTACAGAGTATTTTCCTAATCCAGAATTCAGCAACCAAGCCAGGGTAACAAGGGAATTCCCTCCACTATGTTTTCAAGCGGATTGGTTAAATATTGCCTAACACAGAATAAATGCCCAACCAATAAATCACAGTGTGACTATAGATGACTGTTTCTTCTTCCTCAAATAACGTAAAGCTGCACATACCAAATAGATGTGGAAGATCGTTTGAAAATATGTACTTGTCCTTTTCCAAAAGATCTGCACGCTCCAGTGCCTTAAAAATATCTCTGGGAATGACCAAATCTGCTGAAAAACAGATTGATCAGCAATGGCTTACTAAAAACAAGGCTTTCAGTACTGGTAAGCCATTAGCTGAACATACTAATGGGAACGACTTCCATTTTATTTGCAGAGCTATAGCAAGATGCACAAACACATGAAGTTATTGAAAACATTCAAACACAGAGCGGCCTCACAGGAGCAATGGCAGAACTCGGGAAAAACAGCCAGACTGTGGCAGGCATATGAAAGAGTAACATTTTATCCAAACTTCATTAAACTCTTCTATAAGCTTATTGAATACCTTTTCCCAATTCCGCAGACTACTACGACAACTTCTTGGTTGTAATAAATTCAAGTGGTACAGGGAAAACATTGAGATGGTCATAAGAGCTTACTTTTTACTGCTTACTTTTCCCACTAACTGAAGCAGAGATTTCAGATGGCAAACAAATAAGCTGACCGTAAGATGGTCTTAGAAGGTTGATTTTGCTGTTTTCTGTTGACAGCTCTCTGCCTTCAATAACGTCTCAGTTGCTTCAGGAATAATTAACTGTCATATGGATGACTAAATCAGGCATGAAGCATCTGATTTGGAAAAAAAAAGACAAACAAATCTGTGTGTGAACAACAAAATTCCAAAGAATGGTCGGAACCGCAGTCCGTACTCCACAATGGATTCCTTTGCCAGACATTGCACCTAACTTTCAACTTATAAGCGCTCACTGAAATCTTGAATTAAAATGCACTGTGAAAGGCATCACAAATTCAGACTGTAATATTGCCATTACATCACCTGTCACCTTGCCTCTATTTATGTATTTATTTTAATATAGGGAGATGAGAAATAGCATGATGTCTTCAATGATTAAAGCATAGACCGAGTTACTCTTAAGAAACAATTTTCAGAAAATCTATTTTAGAGAAAACAATCTTGAACTATATACAAATAAAGGCTTCCCTGTTCAATATACTTGGAAGAATTAAAAAATCTCTATTTTAACCCAGGAATTTCAAGTGTTATCTCATCTCTCTTTCTTTTTAAAGCTGTTGGCAGCTTCATAACAACAGGAAATTGTTATCATACGCTGATATCAGAGGAGCAGAAGAGTCAAAAAATGATCAAAAATATTGAAAATTATTTATTTTGATTCTCAAAAGAGACCAATAGTTGTTTTTCACTTAAGATACCACAAAAGGGTTTTCCTTTAGTCATTTCAGAAAGACGATCTCTTGCAAAAAAAAAAAAAAAAACTGTTTCAGCAGAGCAATAAAAAAAAAATTAAAATCACTAGCCATTTTAGATCACAGCCAAACGGTTTGATAGTAAAAGAGGTTGACATTCTTTTCTTAATATTCTTTACTTCTGACATCATTAACTTTCCCTGGCACGTGCATATTCTCATGAAACCATTCTCCTTCCATTTTCCTCAGACGGCAGTGTTCCCTGCTGCTCCTGGCTGCCATTGCCAAGAGATGTTGATCTACTCTAGGCGACAGAGGGGAAAAAAATTAAAAGAAAGAGGCCACCAAGCTCCAACTAGGTTGCACAGTCTGATGACATTGCTATCTGGTAACATGAAGGTGGTCAAAATTACCTTCAAATCAATTTGCAAGAGCATTATTTCTCTCTCTGGGGACACTGTATGGTATTTATTACCATCTAAGCTAAACATATTTAGGGCCCAAATAGATGAAACAGTTGTGAACGCTCTGTACACACATTTCAAAACGAACAGCAGTGCATGAGGCTTTCCTACTGCCTTCCCTTCTCAGAGTAAGGCTTCATATTAATTCAAGCAGGCAAGCATAGTGCCACTATAACATGTGAGTTGCAGAGAAGTCCTTCTCCTCACATCCAATTTTCCAGTTGAGTAGACTTTGTTTCAACAATGTCCAGTGTTCTGACAGAAGTCAATATTATTAGGAAATTCCCTCTCTGCACTGCTCCTCTCTTTGCATAACCCATCAGATGGTTTAATCAAAGTTCAATTCTACTTACTGAATCCTACTTGTATTTCAGGCTTAATTACCTAAGCCATCATTATCCAGACTGGAGCAACATTACTTCAAGGGAGCTCTCGTTGGTACGTGCCACTGAGGGTCTGTAGATTCAGGGCGCCTCCCATCAGTAGACCTTGCACACCTCCAACAACTTTCACCCAGGCACACTGCAACACACTAGATAATTAAAGATATTTCTTTGTAAAACTAACATTTAACAAGAACTATTGCTAACAGCAGTACTGGAGAGTGATGGTTCTAAAGAGATGCTGCAAATTTATAATAATGTGTTTGGACATACCAGAGGAACTTTCCCTATTTTACAGATACATTTTTAAATCTAACGTATTTATAGGTCATATAATATTTTATATAGTGTGAAAATCACCTGCTAATGTGGTTACAATTTAAAGCCAGGTGGGAAGATACAAAGAGAATCTTACATGGCACAGACTACATTCCGGTAAAGCTGCACTACACCCAAGGTGTGTTTTCACCCATGGAAATTTCCCAAATATGGACATCTTCTAGGTACTTGAATCACCTGTATCCTCAATCTTTGTTGTTCACTGGATATTACTATAGTGTAAAGATGCAACCTCTCAGTTAACGCAAGCTGTTTTTGAAAAATCTGTCCATCATTTCATGTGTGTTGTAACACATCTCAAGATGCCAGAGCGGTAAGGAAAACAAAAATGGGCATCCTCAGTTTTGCCTAGCTTTCTTTGGAAGGAAAAAAAAGAAAAAAAAATCAGAAAAGTCTCTAAACTACCATGTAAAGAAGGATTACTTTAGCATCTGCCAACTGAATCCAAGGAGAATTGTTTTATTTGGGTTGTAGCTCTCACTTGTGGAGAGATAACTTCACTTTGCTTGTTTTCCATGGGATGTATTTGCTATCACTGTTTCCACTTACGTTTTGAGTCGTACCCAAGTGGAAAATAGAATTAACATGTTGAGTAAGCTTTATTCCTCTTTAATTTGTTATTACTGTCATTAGGAGTCCTATTTTAGTTCAGCTAATTGTTACAGGAACAGAATAGAAACATTATAAATCTGTAAGTTGATTGCTATATGGTACAATTTTTTCAGTGGGCGAGACTCTTTCACTTATCATGGTGGAGTCCAGGGAGTACTGTAACCTAGAGGCATACATAAGTCAAAGAAACGGAGTAACATTTAAAAAGGAATATAAGCAAAGTCTGTTTCCAACTTGATATATGAGAGGTAGCCAAGTAAATAAAAACTAGGAACCTGTCAGTGCACATCAAGCAACAGATTACTACTTACAGATTCACATATGGAGAAATGACGATCTTCTGAAATATTCCACTAACTGAACTTAATCTCCGTGTTAACAGGACATGTGTGCTCTTTGCCTCTCCTGCCTATGATGGTAAATAACACCTTTAAAACCATTGCTTTTAATTGCAAAGTTAATCATCTACCTATAAATTTTATACAAGGTCAAATAAAATATCAAATAGTAAATATTTAGACTCTTGAAGAACCTGGAAACTGAACCATACGCAGGTTCTTTTCCAGCCCAATTAAATAAATTTTTTATACATTTTCAACCATATAAACTCTTCTGCAAACTCTCCGTCATGGTCACAGCATTAAATGCGAAGTGTTTCCTACGTTCTCCCTTGTCTTGTCTGCTGACTACTCAGCACCAGATATTCCGTTCGTGAACTGCACCCTGTTTGCAAGGACTAACACCTAGTCCCCGACCATCCTGATGCATGCACACAACAATATGGTGAGCGGCAAAATGGCGTTTATTGCATCGTTACAAAGTCTTATATATCCTTCCTTATCTCCCTTACCTCTTTGTTCGCTTCGTCTACGCCCACAAGCTCTGGGCAGGGGAGGTCCTAGCGCGTCCCATCCCGTACCTTCGGTTGCCGCCTCCTACACTTGTCATGCAATGCAATGTTTTTTAACTGGATATTGCCCTTTACTAGTTTTAACACCTACTAAAGCCTGCATAAACAGAAGAGTATAAAATCTTTGTGATGTTTCTTTGGAAGCCTATACACCAGGAGATGTGCACAGGATTTGAATTTATTTTTGGTTGCCTTCAAAAACCCTTAAATTCCATTGCTATGCAATCAGTGTTGTAAAAGCAGGAACAAGTTACACAACAAATCTGATTTCTAAAAAACAATTCATCTTCATCTTCATCCAAGCCTTTAGTTTCAAATTTTCATCTTCAGCTTCCTTTCCAGTACAGCTGTGGGCTCTTTCTACTTCTTCCAGAAAGTAAGTCACACCTAGCTGGTGACATTCCAATAAGCTTGATAAATATACAATTTTTTTCCTCGAAAAAATTTAAAACAGGGAGAGAAAACGTTACAGGTCATTACAGGGAACTTCAGGCACTATTAAATAGATCATAGAAAATTTCCTGGAAGAAAAAAAAGTCTTAACAACTAATAGCCTCCTCTTTCTAAAGTTAGCAGGTATATCTCCCAAACCAGCTTTCTGAATCCTCTGAAGACCTTTATCTATTTGCAGTTTAAGGTTTGCTTTTATCTGGATCACAGAAGCTGGAGCTATCTCATTACAGCATGCTCCATTGAAGAGAATTTGGAGGGTCAAACTAAGGTGCACACGGAAAAATCCTATTAGAGACCCCAGCATGATGCACACAGAAGAGACATTCAGTAATGAAGGACCAGGAGCTTTCAAGTTCGTCTTTCTTGCTCACCTGCTCTCTGATGAGTATAAACAGAATGAGCTGTACGCTGTAGCTAAATAAATATTTAAAAGCATTACGGAGAACAAGGAAGATGAAATAAACAACAAATCTCCAAAAGGGGAAAAATCTGTAGTTTGGCATCTACGTGGGAAATGGAGCTGTGAGCATCCATGGTCTTTTCAGATGGAGTTATTAAGTTCAAGTTGCAAACACAGATTTCAGGGCACAGATAGGCAGACAAGAGAACGTAAGCCAACCTTCGGTTTCATCTGAATACTAAAAGAACTTTTAAGAATCACCAGCCAATTTAACACATCTGACCTTGGGTAAGTATAACATAAACCACTTAAGCATGAATAAAGATTGATAGAAGAGGATTTTTTATTGGGAAAAAGGTTAAATGTTGGATTCATTGTCCTCAATGCTCTTCAGGACTCCTGGACTTCATCACGAAAACATGATAAAAACATATTTCCCTAACCTAAAAAAAAACCCACCTCAGTGATTTATAGCCAAACAAGCTTCCTATCCCCCTCCCCTCCCCCCCAAATGATTTTCTATTCAGTAGAGTAAGCATAAAAATAATTATGGGTTATTAAAGCTATTCCAATAGGGCAATATTTTCCTCAATATCGGTGCCTACCACTTTGCTAGCTAAAATAGCCTAAAGCACTTCCTGAGTTATTAACTTGCGAACTAACCACTGAATATCAGAAATGATCCGTTTTTCAGGAATCTTGCTTAAAATGTCAGACTACTCTCCTGGGATGTTAAAACTCATCTATTACTTTAAACAGTGGACAAAAAAAACCCAAAACACTAACCACTTGCAGACACTGATTACATGCTCAATATTAAGCACAGGAAAACATGAAATAAGCAAGATTAAGCCTTATTAATCAGAAAATACTTAATTACTCACTCAGAAAATCACACTGCTGACAGGTTATGATCTCAAATAGTTATATTCTACTTGTTTACAACAGTAAGAACATTCCACTGCAGTTCTCAAGATATACACACCTCTCCCTCATCTTCTTGGTGCTAGGGAATCTCAAGATAAATGCAACAGTTGCACACTAGTTAACACAGAAGAAAGTGTTCCCTAACATGTAAATTCTGCTTTCCTGTTATGGGGTTCTCTTGTTATGAAGTGTATTTTTACAGAAGTTATCTTAGCTACAGAACATTCACTGAAAATAGTATTTGTCTATAAACATTGTTATTAGAATATAGTATTTTGACAATGCATAGTGCAAACTGGAAGATTTCAGAACACTTACAGTATATTCACATATATTATGATGTTTATACACGTAAATAGTTCCACGACACTAACACTTGCCATTCCATTTCCTTGAGAAAAAAATCTCAAGGAAAGAGAGGCAGAGAAATACATGCCAAGTTTGAATTTCAAATCTACACAAATATGACACACAGGTCACATTCATTTGGTATTTCTTAGCCAGGAAAAGACAGATTTTGACATGTAAGGAGTTGCTACTAAGAAGGGAAATATCGTGAGATCATAGAATCATAGAATTAGCTAGGTTGGAAAAGACCTACAAGATCATCCAGTCCAACCATCCACCTACCACCAATAACACTCCTAAACCATGTGTCTCAACACAACATCTAAATGTTTCTTGAACACCTCCCGGGATGGTGACTCAACCACCTCCCTGGGCAGCCCATTCCAGCGCCTGACCACTCTTTCAGAAAAGTAGTATTTCCTAATGTCCAGCCTAAATCTCCCCTGGCGCAACTTGAGGCCATTCCCCCTCATCCTGTCACTAGTTACAAGAGAGAAGAGGCTGACCCCCAACTCACTACAACCTCCCTTCAGGTAGTTACAGAGAGCAATAAGGTCTCCCCTGAGCCTCGTCTTCTCCAGACTGATAAACTAGCTCAATTTATTTCAGCTGGTCTGACAGATAAGTGTCAGTGAAATTCAGCTTCTCTACTTTTTTTTTCATTCTTTCCTGGTACACAAAATTCAAGTAACATATCTATCTGAAACTATGACTTAACCCATCTGTTTCAGAAAATCAGTACGTGAATTACAGACAAATGACTGTCTCTACATTTCTAGAATTACAACTAGTATAATACCTGGGCTGTATCATCATGTCATAGAAGGAATTTAAAGAGGATGTACATATAGCACATTTGTCCTAAGAAGTACAGAAGTATGTAGGGTACTGCAACTCTAGGTCAAAGAGTAACACCCTTATTTGCACCTTTGACCATATGCCTTGGGATAAAGAACCACATCTTGCACAAAACATCACCATCTCTGACTGCTCGTGTTCTACTCTCGCCAGTTACTTTTCACTCTTCTGCCTCCAATTTGTTTATTAGAGTCTCTTTGAAAGAGCCTTTACTTATCCCATTTCCTGAACTATTAAATTCTCAGAATTACAATTAGAAAAGATAAATAACTGACTGTGCTCTCAGATAAATCCTGTACTAACCAATGCCCAGGTTGAGAAAAGCCATCTAGAATTGATTGGCTCTTTCCTCAGGATGCCGCGTGACACTGCCTATTGAATCAATTTTCACCCATGTGTATTGGAAGTTCTTTAAAACAGCAATGCATTTATCACAGTAGCATCAATCCGTCTTTTAGTTATGCTACTTAACTGTTGTGTTCATTAACCTCTCCCTCACATCTTGTCCCAAATTTGACAAGAAACAATGGTACAAGAAGCGTGTCTTTCAGATTTGAATTTTTCAAATCTAAAAATCAAACAGTGCCCTAATTCTTAACAATTATTAACTCTTAGCCTTCCATCTCTGCATTCCAAGTGATTTGCAGCCAGCTTTATTTGCTTCTGCTGGCTATCTGGACATGTAATGGTCACGCTGTTTCATCAGTCTAAATCCATTTCGGTCCATCTCCTTCTCTTAGCTCCTGGAAGACATAAGCACCTTCCAAATCTCCTCATCTTGACGCATTTTTTTTATTATTATTTTATTTTTTTTAAATCACAGCTAACATTTTCTCTTTCCTTTTAAAAATTTTCAACCATTTTTTCTATTTATGCTCGCCTGCTACAGAAGACTGCCAACTCTTTAGAGGCCTTTGTACTGCTCTCCATTTCTGTTCCTTTTCTTTCTCACCCTCTATCTCAACATTAATACAAACACAGTCTACATTTCTACAAAATCTGGAGACTCACTGAAAAATTAAATTTGGTAGGAACCTCTCAAGATGAGAGTCCAATATCTCAAAATTCAGACATGCTCAAAGTACGTGAAACTCTCACAATAAACTATGTATCAGACAAATTCACATGCAGATCCTTCCAGCTTGATTGCCACAGTGCTGTGAACACCCTATGACAGTTTCATTTAGTCTATTAATACACGGCATTTGGACAGAGTCTTGCAAAGGACAAAATCAGCACCTCCTGCCCTTCATATTTACCAGCTAACACTAATAACTATGTCACAAGCTCCATTCAACAGTTCAAAGCTAACTGCTAAAATTTCATCTGCAAGGTCAATTTTTATGCATAGTTGAACAGTCTGAGTTTCATTTCAAGAATTTTAACAAAGATTAACAGCTCATTTTTGAAAAGAATATATGTTACCAAGCTAGAAAAATGCTGGCAGGTCACAGAAACCTATGAATCAACTATTATCACTGTTGTGTGTTCACACTTGTCAAATACTACCGTGAAGTAAATCATCCATCTTTATTTTTTATTCAATCGTCTCATTTCATTTTTACAGTAAATCCTGTCTTGAAAACAAATTTCTGAAAATATGTAGAATTTGTCAGTTGTGTGCCATCTCAAATAATAAAAATAGAGGGATGTAAACGTCAGTGGAAGTAATGCATTCATTTCTAGATGAACACAATAGCCAAGGTGTCAACATGGATTTAAATACTTTTGGTGGTCAAGGCCTTATTTAGACCATTAAAATGAGTTAACTAGACTAAGTGAATATACTGAACACTCCCATTAAGCTGCATACGTGAGCTGAGATCTTGAACATCTAATCAGGACATGTAAGGGTTTAATGGTAATTCATTAGTTTTCGCACAGGAAAAGTCCCCAATCCTCTCAAGTAAACAAAATGATTTGGATGCAAATGAGTAAGCTGCGTGTTTCCACAAGAGAGAATGAAACAGTGTTAAGATGACACAGAAATCTACAAGGCCGCTTACAATTTAAAATGTGGTAGCACCATAATAATTGCTATTTCCTCCCAATGCACATTTCACTGTGTGAAAAAAGTGCTGCACTGCAAGAGAATACAAACTTCCACTCTTTTGCCAAGTTGGCACAATCACTGATAACATTCTACTAATCTTTAGTTACAGGCAAAAAAAAAAAAAGTGATTTCCCCACACTACAATATCTAATTATCCAAATTTTGTGAAGCAGAGTCCAAAGTAAAGAATTGCTGTTTCTCAGTCCTTTAAAAAAATCAAACACTTTATAGCAGCTGTTCAGAGATGACCAGCAAAACATACTCACCTTTGCTTCCTGAAATGGTTTTTGAATCAACATTCAGTATAAATATTGGTGTACAATACAAGCACATCAACAGCTTAGTGTTAAACTACATTAGAGTTTGAACCAAGTGAGTTTGAACATCATGACACACACATCCATCTTTGACTTCATACTCAATCTGTGTAACCAGCCAAACCAAATCTACTGTTGCAGCAACTGCTACTATTTGTTCTTAGCATTTTTCCTAAAGCTGCAACAATATACAATTCCACCCACCCATGCTCCAGTAGGCTAGTACAGAAAACAACCTTAGTCACAAATAAATGAGGCATCAATGGGCAGATAAAAGGATATTCAATTAAATGGGAAAAAAAAGGAAACAGGCAACTGCATTATAAAACACACTCGGATCATTTATTTAGATTAATGTAACTGAAATGTGATACAACTTTTTAATTACAGAGTTGTAATAAAAATAAAATCTTTGTTGCTACAAGCCTGCAGTTGGAATTCCAAATTAATTCCCATTGGGATTTTCCAGCTACTGCTGAGCTGCAGCGGCACATCATTTAACTTCTTTTTCCCTATTTAAAAGCACAAAGGTTTTTCTTATTCTCTAATGGAAAGTATTGCCAGCTGGCGAACACTGTAACATTCAGACAACATACTTTTCCTCACAATAAGACTTTAAACTGATTTTCCTCACTCAGCAGTCTCATCTAACCCAAACCCAACTTCTTCCTCCAACATTATGTGAAACACACCACAACCTCATTTTGTCATTAGTCACCATACGCAACTGCAAGAGCATCCAAACAATATTCTCTCTCTCTCTCTCTCCCTCTCAGTTCTAGGTACACTTTTCATGCTGTTGTGTGCACAAAGTTCCAGAAGTTCACCATTTTTGGCTTTCAGAAACAGCTACCAACAGTTAAACCTAACAGTTAAATTAGACATTTTTCATTGCTATACACATAGAACTTTCACTGAAGACTGTAGGTCTGCTTTACATCCTTCACCAAAAGGGTTATAAAGAGGGACCGTGGATCTTTTCTGTTTTTGCGAACTGTTATCTTTCCTCTCAAGGCCTCTCCTGCAAGAATAAAAATAAAGAAATTAACATGCTTACATTACTGAATCATGTACACTAACAGGACAGATGCATTAAATGTGACTATGTTGCATGAAAAGCTGCTCTTAATTAGTCAGAATTAAGTCTACGAAGGTTTCCTTAATGTTTTCAAAGCTCTAAGCAATGGTCCTGAACATCTACAGTTAAATCTGTTGAAGTGTTGAGTTATACGGATGCTTTATTTCCCAGCTGACCCATCAAGTGCTCAAGCAAGAGACTAACTTTGAGGTCAGAGGATCTTAATCTTGTCTGGGGTCTACAGAAATTTATTTAGTGGCTTTCAGTCAGGTGTTCAAAAGGCCATTTGTGCCTCAAACTCATATGCACATTGTAAGTTCTTGTGAAACCTCCGGAATCACAAATGCTGTTCTGACAGCCTGGCTCGAGCTTTATGACCAACGCACAAATTACATTCTTTTTATATTTAGGAAACTACACATCAGTCAATATTCTACTATGTCAATTAAAAAATCCATAAATACGGATGTTGCTTCATATTCTAAAGAAATACTACCTCTAAGGGATTTTTCGCATTTTAAATGAGCTTACCAAGTGGATATCTCAGTTTTACAATGCTTATGTGAAGATCGCTGGTTCTGGATATTAGTAAAAATTAATCCCAATTTATTTTCAGACCTTAACAAGGCTTGTGATTTCAGTCATATCCGCAAGTATGTAGGGAATACACTCAGACATTTCACACCATGATTTGCAAAACTCAAGAGCTGCATTTAAGCTGATGACTCCACTCAGCACGTGATGGGAGAAAGGCTCCAGGTCTACAGCATTAAATTCTCTGCTACTCTTCTATTAGGCCTCACTCCATTCACTTCTATGCCTCGCACCCTCCACACCCACTGTTACTTTCTTAACGTGATTTTAAAACCTATTGTTTGTGATCTGCTAAGAAGCTGAAAAAAGAAGAATTGCAAAAATGCCTTCATAGTTTACAGAGACAGAGTTGCTTGGTAGAAGGACAAGCTAGAGAAAAAAGGCATTATAGCATCTCTTCAGTGGGAAAGTTTAACCTAGATTGAACATAAACACCATTTCAGAAATGCACTGCAAAATTAATTACCTAGTTAACATTCTCTAATACTAAATGTTTTTCAAATTTTAAAGACCGAAGAATCTCTACAAGCAGAATTAAAAATCTCTGACTTGAATCATTCCATACTGCAGTGCAGTCCTGACACATAAAACATTTTAATACAAAGCAATACAACAAATGAAGCAAAGATCTAAATAAAATTTCAAAAATTACAGCTGACTTCACAGAACTCTCAGATGCTGTTTATATAACCATTTCTGAAACAAAGCATTTTTCTCAGCTATTTTTTATGGAGTAACCACATTAGATCTGCCTTTCTAAACAATCTTTTCTGAGGGCAAAACCAAGCAGCAGCAGCGCAATCAAGTAACGGAAAGGTAGTTCTGAACAATTAATCAATGTCACATAGATATAAGATGACTGATGTTTTTTCACCACTGTGCTCTCCTACAAGCTGCCTGGAGGAAGCTGTCTGTGGGACTCAGCTGCATCACCTTGCTCTTATCACGCTTAGCTGAATGCAAGTAAACTACACAGTGCCACTGCAGTTTGATTAGGACAAAACTGAATACATTATGATCCCCTTCCAGCATTTATATTAGCCTTTGCTAAGTCCTGAGATTTGTCCACGGAGAAAAAAAAAAGAAAGAAGAATTCAGCAGAACTGCTGTACAAGCTTGCTAGCACAAGAATAGAAAAAATAAATAAATGCATCCCTACCTCTATACTGACCCACTACCAAGTAACACATCTCATTACATGCTCTACAGAACACTCTGTACACGCGCTAACTCTAATACTCCTAATTGTTTATTTTGGTTCTGACTTTCATCACCAGCGAAATCATAAGCAATCATAACTGTTAATTATGTCTGTGCAACAAAATCACCTATATAGGAATTCTGTGAGATATGACACTTCTCAGCGCAAGAGCCTCTACCACTAAATTATTCAGGCCAAGAAACCAGTATTTTTCAGTTTATAACTTGATTCATCTGATTTGACTGAACCCGAAGATTTCATGCCATCTCCTGCATACATATCCATAAAACCTACGTAAAGACTGCCATCTACAAGACTCCCATCTACAAGAAGGGTCGTAAGAAGGACCCGGGGAACTACAGGCATGTCAGCCTGACCTCGGTGCCGGGGAAGGTTATGGAGCAGATTGTCCTGAGGGAGATCACGCGGCATTTGCAGGACAACCGGAGGATCAGGCCCAGCCAGCATGGGTTTGTGAAGGGCAGGTCCTGTTTGACCAACCTGATCTCCTTCTATGATTGAGTGACCCGTCTCGTGGATGAGGGAAAGGCTGTTGATGTGGTCTACCTAGACTTCAGCAAAGCCTTCAACACTGTCTCCCACAGTATTCTCCTGGAGAAACTGGCAGCCCGTGGCTTGGACAGGTACACTCTTTGCCAGGTAAGGAGCTGGCTGGAGGGCTGGGCCCAGAGAGTGGTGGTGAATGGAGTTAAATCCAGCTGGCGACCGGTCACGAATGGTGTTCCCCAGGGGTCGGTGCTGGGGCCTGTCCTCCTCAATATCTTTATTGATGAGCTGGATGAGGGCATTGAGAGCACCCTCAGTAAGTTAGCAGACAACACCAAGCTGGCAGGAAGTGTCGATCTGCCTGGGGGTAGAGAGGCCCTACAGAGAGATCTGGACAGGCAGGATCACTGGGCTGAAGCCAACGGGATGAGGTTCAACAAGACCATGTGCCGGGTCTTGCACTTTGGCCGCAACAACCCCAGGCAACGCTACAGGCTTGGGGCAGAGTGGCTGGAAGGCTGTGTGGAGGAAACGGACCTGGGGACGTTGGTTGATGCTCAGCTGAGCATGAGCCAGCAGTGTGCCCAGGTGGCCAAGAAGGCCAATGGCATCCTGGCTTGTATCAGGAACAGTGTTGCCAGTAGGAGTAGGGAAGTCATTGTCCCTCTGTACTCAGCCCTGGTGAGGCCCCACCTCGAGTACTGTGTCCAGTTTTGGGCTCCTCACTGCAAGAAAGACATTGAGGCCCTGGAGTGTGTTCAGAGGAGGGCGACGAAGCTGGTGAGGGGTCTGGAGCACAGGCCTTATGAGGAGTGGCTGAGGGAGCTGGGATTGTTCAGTCTGGAGAAGAGGAGGCTCAGGGGAGACCTCATGGCTCTCTGTAACTACCTGAAGGGAGGTTGTAGTGAGCTGGGGGTCGGCCTCTTCTCTCTTGTAACTAGTGACAGGACGAGGGGGAATGGCCTCAAGTTGCGCCAGGGGAGATTTAGGCTGGACATGAGGAAACACTACTTTTCTGAAAGAATGGTCAGGCGCTGGAATGGGCTGCCCAGGGAGGTGGTTGAGTCACCGTCCCAGGAGGTGTTCAAGAAACATTCAGATATAGTGTTGAGAGACATGGTTTATTGGGGTTATTGGTGGTAGGTGATGGTTGGACTGGATGATCTTGTAGGTCTTTTCCAACCTAGCTGATTCAATGAAAGCTTGAAACGAGCCATAGCAATGAGCTTGCAATGTGAAGATCCTCCCTGCCCTTTAATACAGCTTGGTATCCTCTCACTTTCTGATTACAAAAAAACATGGAACGAGTTAACAAAGGCAGGAATCAATCAAGATCTTTCAAGGCTTCCTTCTTTTCTTCTTGTGGAAGAGCTTAATGAAACTAATGAGGAGGTGAGTATGAACACGGTACTCAAAGCATTCTTTATTCTGACCCTCCAATTAAAACTTGAGATCTTCAACTTCAAAGATCTTAAGATCTGTCTAAGAAAAACCTTACTGAAATTGTTCCAAAAAGAGCTCTTACAAGACTGCAGTAGAGTTGTGTTGAAGACACATTAACTACCCAACCACCACTGAGAGATACCTTTAGAAATCCCTGCTCTAAGGCTGTGACGATCCCCTATAGAGCAATAACCAGAGGCTTGTAAGTGGTAGCCATATATGTATTAATGGTTACACACCACTGAGCTTTGACACCTCTCTTACAGATAAGGTCTCATACAAGACTGATATTTTAGACATAATCTAGTTTTCCATTCTAATTTAAACCAACTGGAGTCACTATCTTAAGTAACACCAAGGTCTAGTGAGTAACTGAAAAAAAGCAAAAGTCTTAAAATCTTCTTCAGAAGAGTTGGCTAGAAAGCAGTTTCCATATATCATTCATCTTCTGAAAATGAATAGGAACAATGAAAGGCAGAAATCATTTGTTGCAGAACCAAGAGCATTTCCCTTAAACTCAATAACTTGCCCTTAATCTCCCCATTCATCCAATTAATCCACAGGCACCTACAGCTGTAGATGAACCCTCACCTTCCCATTTGGCCACGCCACTTACTGAATCACCAACTCGATCTCCAACGAGCAGTTTCTGAATTGAGCAATAATCACTAACTTCCAGTATTATTCATCTCTTCTGTGACGCTTGTCTTACATAGTCTGTTTCATTTTATAAACTAAGGAGTTTACTTATGTCTTTCTGCTAGCTCGTTGTTCAGCCTGTTCTGAAACTATCTTAAGGTTCTGTGCTTTCCTGTCATACCTGAGCCTATTCTTTGGCATGCTTCTGAACCAAATTGTTGTTTCAGCCCCCAAGGTCAAACCTGAAACTAGGCAGCTCTTAAGAAGCCTACATAGCACGTTAATTAAGTTAAGGCAGTCTAGTATGACTGCCTAACATCTACAACCCACATCTGGCAGAGCAGAGATTCCCAACACAGATCAGGCTCCAGAAATAATTGCCACAAAGGACTGTGAGTGCCATGCACATAGTTGTCAAAAAGTAGAGCTGTAAGAGCCAAACTAACTCACCTAGAACTAGTCCCAGTTGGCTGTATTTTGTAATAGAGATCCATCATGTGGCCTGTCTCAATCTTTCTCTCAGCAGCTGGAACAAAACTCTGAGAAAACCATATTGTTGCTGCCATGTGTAGCATATCCCCTTGCTATCTCAGACTGCACAAAAAGAAACACAGCGTGGCATGAGAAGTCTGTGATATCTTTCTTGTATAGATACAGAACTTCTATTATCTTTCAGTGAGAAGAGATTCTGTCCATTTAGCACCTGTCATGCACATTTACAGATTCTTCTGACAAGTCAGCAGGATGATTTTAAGCAGCAGATTTCATGAGTTACATCATAAGACGTGGAACATCTAGGCTGACCTCAAAATCCAAGTTTTAACAATTACTAGATATCAAAAGCAAACATCATTTTTGGAGATATTACTTGTAAGTGAACAAGTGACTGTTCCAAAGACACCACATTGAAATGGTAGACAGGCAAAACAAACAATAAAATGCCAATTAGGAACCAAATTACCCAACTGGGATACATAATACTGAAGTATTTCAGTATAAGAACTAAACACTCAGACTAACTGTGCCAGTGTTGTTTTCATGGTTTGTTTTGTTTTTTTCCATGTTTTTCAGTTTATAAATTTACAAACAGCTAACCAATTATAGAAACTGGGGAGTTAAAGATAATCAAGGATTTTATATGGGGGCTTGGTCACATAGGCTCTTCTGTTTTGCTGTGCTAGCCCCTTTTAGCTCCACTGATAAACAAATCAAGGCTTTATTTCCACTGCAAGGCAATATCAAGAATACAAAACGCCGACAATATGCTGTTTTATTGCTAATAGAATTTGCTTGCATATAGATATGGGTTTTAACAATGCACTGTTAACTGAACAGATTCTGTTGCCCCTTTAAATAAAAAGCTTACAAAGATGATTTTATTTAGTGAATACTTGAGACAACCAAATGAAAATGATACCCTGTACATATTTTTCTGCTTCTAAGATGTAGTAGGAATATCTCAGCAAACAGAGAAAGGAAAAGATTCATGTTTGGAACATTTGTAAGAGAAGTCATCTGAATGATGCTTTGGCATCTGAATTTCAATTTTTAAAAGAAAGGCTTTTTCAAGCTATTAAAACAGCTGCTATGTGAAGCCTTCGACTCTGTAGGGAGTCCACAATACAATACTCTTGCCTGGGAAAAAACTGTTTTCTGGCAATAAAATATCAAGTGGCTTCTTTATTTCTACTGCACGCTAAGCAGTTAACATGCTGATGTTTTTTTTGTTTTAATTCATCATACGTCATCTTCAGGTCTCTCAAGCCAGTCTGTGAGGAGGAAAACTAGCTCTTTGCAATACGTGACTACTAAGAGACTGCCCCCACTCTTAAACTAAATCAAATCAGCAGAATTTATCCATTAAAACTATACACAAAGCACTATCATGTTTACTTATCAAGCTGAAATTCAGTAGCAAAACAGATGTAGTAGGTGGAATTTTTTGTTCCAGTCTCCACACCTTTGGATCTAGGTTAAGCCTCTCTTATTTCCTCTCTCAGAGGATATGCAAACACTGCACACCTAGCACAGGCTGCAGCAGGAATGGCAGAGCAGGGAAGATTAATTACAAGCCCCATCCTTTGGTCTGTAATAGCTTGATTCCATTACCATTAGAATCCAGACCAAAATACTCAGTCATTTTTATGGCTGAGAAAATAGATCTACTTATACAACAAATAACCTGGAGTCAAAGAACTGAAAAAAAATTAAGATGGTTAACAGTGCAGAAGAAAAGAATTCTGCCACGGCATGAAGCAGCATTTCTCTGATAGATACCAACAAGTTCAGATACCTGTGAGCTCAACTGATTTTGCAGAGCAAATCCAAACACAGTGTTTTACAACCAGTTCAGGCTTATCCCCAAAAGCTGTAGAGCATCTGATGCTGAACTCAAGTCAACTTTACTGTTTTGTTTAGACTTGGAAATCTGAAGGAACCATTTTTCTTTAATGGAAAAGAAAAAAACCACCCATGATGTTTAAAAGACACATTTACCAAACGGGAAAACATTTTACATGTATTTTATACCAAGAAATCTCTTTCATAGCCCATTAAAATACTAGAAGCAAGTGTCACTATTGCACCATAGTAAATCAGTCAGTATTTGGACCAAATATTTAAGTAAGCAACTCTGTCTTTAAGATAGCTTTCAAAATTGGACAAAATTTGAAATTAGACCATGTGACATATTCTGTGTGGTGGTTTACCCCTTTTGCCTTCCTTAATTGAATAAGGACTACACTTGGCTATTTTTTAAGCATGTACTTAAAGTAACTTGACTTGGAAAAAAGAAAAAGATTTTTGGAATGCTAAAGGAGAAGACAACAGTTATTTAGAAATCTCCCAAATAAAGCAACATTCTTAGTAACATTCTAAGCATAAGAGAACACTGTCTTGCCTGAAGGAGTTATATCCTCCATGAACAACAAATATCCCACAGAAATTAATAACAGAATTACAAAGGAGAAGGAGATTATGTCTGAGTTATCTGAGTTTCTCTTGGAACCTTGCACTAAAAAATGAAGCTCCCTTAACAAAACCGGTAATTCTAAAGAAGATAAAAAATTAGACAGAAGGAATAAAAGGGGAGGGGGGGCTTAACGATAAAGAGAAGGAAGCAAGCAGAAAGAAAGGAGAAGCATGGCAGCAGAAAGATTTGTTACTGGAATAATTTAAAGTAATATGAGCTAATAAAGAGAAAGGAAGAAGTTATGACAAAAGAGATCTTGAAGGTCAACCAAGTTGCGTTCATTGCTTCAAAGCACACCATTTCTGCAGTTGTCTTAAGAAAGTCAAGGCAAGTAGACAAGAATTCTAGAACCAGACACGCCTCCCAGTAATTTCAGAAGTTTTGTAAATGTCAAATGATCTATGTAATATTAAATAATGTGCATATTCCAACAAATGTCATTGCACTTTTAAAAAATTCCCTTCACACTCTATGACACTGAAATGTAATGAACTGCAGCACAGAGACCTTAGCCAGCCTTGTCTAGAAAGAGAAGCTGAACAGAACACAAGCCAAGCACAAATGCACCCAAGTACCTGTGCATCCCAAGTAGTGACAGAATTTAAGAATATGCAAATATAAATTATTTAAGAACATAAATCCAAGCATGACAAAAATGACTTGTCATGTAACATAGATCACTGTGCCTTTAGGAAAGGAGCACCTGCTAAAAAGCTCTGATGGTAACAAGCTACCTCAGTACTTCTCCACACCATCTCTAAGCCTCTTGACTTCCATTTATTTTGCAGAATCCACTTAAGTTTCTGCACTCTTCTCCCTCAGTATGTTTGGTCTGTTTATAAGCTTTTCAGTTTGAGGCCATGTATTACCACGAGTTTATTAACTGACAGAAGAACTGAACCCCACTGCCAGTTCCTCTCTATCCCGATAGCCTGTAAAAAAACACGGCCTTCAGTATGAGTAATGTTGCTTTGATGCACATTTCTCAGCAGCACAACTATTCCTCTGTGGTCACGGACACATTTCTGTGTTTATAAAGCAAAGAATATTTGACCTCTTGCACAGAAAGTTACTTTCAAAAAATACAGCTAATTAAAACCACTAATAAATATCAGTTTAGTCCTCCAAACTTTACTTCAGCAATTTATTATCTGAACTTTGAGTTATCCCTGATGACAACAGCGTTTTTACTTGCTTCACACCCAGGATGGAGCACATTACGGTAGCTATCAATTTCATTACAATGTTCAGCATACCCAAATGACATCCTCCATACTTCAATGGTTCACATTTTTGGCTGTGAGTTCTCTGAAACCATTTTCTATTTACAGAGTAATCCCACAGCTCCAGGTACAAGACTCATCCACGTATTCATGACTCATGTTAACAAGTATATCATAGTTTATGAGCAGTACAAGAAATTCTAAGCAATCACCAATACTTAAGAACACAACTAACATTAAAATTATGAGAACGTTAACAGCAGCGTTCTGGTTTTAAATGTTTCTTGTGTCAGAGAAAAAACATATGAAACACAAATAATATTTCTCACTGAATACACTGTATGGCACTATGTAAGTATTGGACATACACCCATCTACGTATACATTTGCCATTAATTTTGTGGAACATATAGATATTCCTGTTGCTCTGCTTAAACAAAAAAAAACGTAAGGAGAAGCTGAAAGACTTTATTACTAATCCTTTTTAATGCTTATGTAACTCTTGAAGTGTTTTAGATTTACATTTAATGATAATATAATAGTATAGCACAACTGCTGTTGCACAAGGACTGAATTTAAATATACCTGCTTCAACAGGAATTGGTTTCTCCAGGAGAAATACCGTTTGTTTCCAGTGTGTTTTGGTACACAGGGGACCAGTTGAAAACAAGACCTGTATTGGAAGAGTTCAAGAGTTTGATTAGAGAACAACATTTTTAATATCAGACTACATCAATCAATTACCAAACACAGATGCATATGAGTGTTTGCTACAGCAAAATAGACTTGCTGCCAAACACTTCGATGTAGAAAAAAAGAGTACAAAAAGCATTTTCTTTTGAAGTTATTTTTAAAACGCATACCACCACATACCTTGTTGTGACAGTCCTTCTCAAAAAATATATCGAAATAACCAGCAATTGCCTGTAGTAAAGAAAATGCAAATAAGATAAAGGAATAACAGCCCAAAAAAATCTATCATAAATATATTAAAAAATATGGATGCATAATCTGAATGATAGCTAATCCATTCTTGTATTTTTTTTTCTTTCTAGTCTAAATCCAGAACAGACAACATGGTGGCAAATACATCTTAAAGCAAAAAAACATTTGTTAAATCACCTGCTTTAGCTTTTCAATTCATGGCACTCTAGAGAAGTTTGGAAAGCTCAGAAATGAACCAAGGAGACACATGAGGCCATCACCCTCATCTGGGCCTCACCAAGAGGCCTAAGGGGCCCTCATGACAAATGAATACCAGATGTTGGAACTGGCAACTCTTCCATCCCTTAAGCAAAAGGTCCTATCACTTATTCAATGCTGAGAATCTCATTCTCAGCTGAATTATATTCTTGTCTCTTATATGCCTTTTTCAGTGAAGATTGAGAAGTTTTGACAAAGTTTTATTGACTCAGACTACTTTTACTGATGTACAATCTTTTTTGGATACTAGTCAGACATCTAAGCCATAAAAATACCTCTCAATCATTACATCAATACTGTTGGTATGCTTGTAAATAAAACTTAGGATATGATTACTGGATAAGGGAAGATGAAGGTTGAGATAACAAAAATTCATTAAGAACTGAAGCCCCAGATGAACATATTTAGGGGATTAAGTTGAGGCTGAAAGGAGACTTCAGTTACAAGGAAAGAAACAACTGCCCAGCTACCTGCTTGTTTCCTGTGCTCAGGGATATAGGACTTTGTATACCTTCTGTAAAGAATCAAGACAAATAACCACTTCATTCCTTGCATTATTAATGTTCTCCCAAACTAAAAAACCTGAAACACTGACTTTGACTATCTAAATCATGAGGCTGTAGCAGTAATAATTAGACATTGCAAAGACTACCATAAGCAGAGTTCCAGAGATTCTATGTTGTTTTCTACATTGATCCATTAAATTCTTTTTTGCTGCATTCTAAAATGGATCCATTCCGTCAATACTGAAACTGAAATAATTGTTGAGCCAGAAAAAAAAAACACAACACAGACCAATATTCTATGAAAACTAATTCCTCAAGTTCCTAAGAATAAGTTCTAGTAAACAGCTCCAAGGATTCTTCCAAATCCTTCCGTTTTAAGGCACCGCCTCCAGGAAACTAAACCCGCGAAGAAACAAAACAAAAGAAAGTAATAACCTCTTTGCTGACTTATGTCAACAGATGTGATAAAGATCCCAGGACTGCACAGCTTAATAGTAATTGTATGCTTAAATACACAAAGGAGAGAATCTGAATCACAGTAAAACAAGATCTTTAAGAGCAGATACTGTAATTCAGAAACCTAACGAGTATGCTTTTAACTACTCACAACTCTTTGGATGCCAACAAGCAGCAAATCTTTGAGTTTCAAACTACAGATAAGATTCCAAAACTTAATCATTCTGAATGTCTTAAAGATTTAAACATTTTCTCAAGTTTGTGTGATAAAAATTTTAGTACATTTGTCGTAATAACATTCTCACATGCTAAAATTTATCTTAAAACTTAGCTATCAAGTGCTATAAATTATTAAGGTAGTTTTTACATAAGACTTTTGTTGGGACTACAAAGCCATTGACCTAGGAAGCGTGTATTTATCACTATGAAACAAAGTTTAATATCAAACTTGCAGAATAATTTAATTTTGGCACTTAACAGAAATCACTTGGCCTCATGTCAAAGAAAGAGGGAGTACACAGAGCATTCGCATATATAAGCTTGGTAAGTAACAAAATAGAAAATATTCTTCTCTTGAATGCTTAACAGCTTCCCATCTTGAATTTTCCTACAACTACTGAGCCAAACTCAAAGTAACATTTTCTTTCTTATTTTACTTTACATAGATTAGAACTTGTACATTACCAATGTTTGTTATCATAAGTCTTAGAATTAGAAACTCTATCAAAATCATCTGGAGATCAAAAAAAATCACATCAGAGAACAGACTGAGAACAGGAATACAATTCCATTATTTGAAACTGTACAGTGGTGCTTTTATTTTATTTATTTCCATAATCATTTATTTTCATTAATCACTGATCTAAAATGGAAAATAGCACAAAATGAACAGAAATATCATCACTAACGACATTTTCCCAAACCCGCATTCATTTTTCCATAAAATTATGTTACACAACTCATAAAAATATTAACTTCTAAAGCAGGCTTTATTAAAACACCTTTTGTCTTTGTTTATAGAGAAACCTTTCTTTTTACTGCATTTTCAAAAAATAATGACATTCTATTTAAAATACTACTTGATCTACTACTACTTTCTTACAGATTTCCCCCAGAGTTGTTCTTCATTGTGAAGTCAAAGTCCTGGAAATTCACTACTGAGTTTCATGCTTCCGAAAGTACCTCAGTAATCTGATACCCAGAGCAGAAATCATGAAGTCAAAATACCTGATAATTCAAAAGTAACTGTGATTTTGATTACAATATTTTTAGGCACTAATATATCTTCTATTACATTCTAATTTCTATTATTTATTAGTTGAGGTTGGTGCTCTGTTACTGAAATGCACAATAAATATGTTCTACATTTAAGTGCATTTCACTGAAATAATTCAAAGTTCAAAGCATTTTCAGGTGATTTCACTTTAGAACGTTACCACAAATTGCAGTAGTTACAACAGTTAATCACAAACTTCTATTAAATATGCACTACTACAAAGAAAGTAATTTCTAGTGCCTACAGATTGAAGGAAGAGTAAGTCCTCCCTTCTTGTAATAAAATATAAACACATGGAGCTAAGCAGCAAATAGGTAAGGAAAAAAGATCACTTAGAAGCGGCACACACAATAATCTCACAGCCAAGGGCATATTAAAATGAAATAAATGTGTGGCCAGATTTTAATGAAAGGTGTAAAAATAGTTTTAAAATAATTTTAAAAAGATTAGTAGTCAAACTAGTGAAAAGGAACAAGATAATAATGCCCTTGTACACGTTTGGTGACATTTTGTAACCACTGCTTTGGTTTCTTTTGTTTTAAGCATAATGACAACAGTTAGTCCTTACATTGCAGTCTTGTTTTTGTTCAACCTTTGGCAGATAATTTACAACTTCACCAGGGATCAACCATCAAGAACTTCTCCGGCAGAAGCTTTCAAATGCCTCTTCAAATGTCTCTTGTAAATTATACAACAAAAATGATGACTTTTAATCTGGTAATAAATAACTGAAACTCTACCCTGACACATGTTCTAGCCTGAAAGGATGCTAAGTATTAAGAAATGATGCTGAAATATTATTCTTCCTGTTTTCAAATAGATTGCCAGGAAGAAAGCAGAGCCATGAGAACAAAAAACTCAACCTAAGAACAAACTCCCCACAATCAGCCAGGGAACTAAGAAGGTTAACTGAAGAGCTAAAGAAATAATTAGGAACACATTTGCATTACTGAGACTGCAAAGGCTAGCAAAAGTTTACTCATCAATTTAAAAATATATATATTTCTGAAATTATTATAGTATCCAATAACCTCTCCTCAATTTGATAAAATCCAGGTTTTGACAAAGAATTCTCAGAACAGCTTAAGGTCTTCACCCATCACTGAGGGACTCTAAGGTGTTCATGCAAGCATATGAACTGTAAACGAAGCAATTCCTGTCAATGCGACTCATTTCTTCCACACATTTTCTCCCCTCACAGATGATTTATCTTGAACTTAATTTTTCCATTTATTCATATAAGATGTACAAAATATGTTAAGATCATAAAAGCTTTAAGAGCTGTAATAGGTGAGTATTGGTATGTATTCTTCATTTATACTCTTCAATTTACAGCCCTTAGCTGAAATGGGAGGAAGAGATGAAATTTTAATTCAGATATATCTGAACAGTAGGCTTTTTCCATAATGGCTGTCTGTTTTTGTGCAGCTTTTTAACAGGATAAAACAAATGAGATTGCTTGACTCCTTATGGGAGCTCAAAGGCAACCTTACCAATTCACTTAGGAACAAGGAAATTAAAAATTATCATCGCTATCACCTACAGTGAGTAATTTATCATTCTTGCTCTTCACTAGTATCATGTTCCAACAGTGAGTGGCTACAACAAATACAATTAGACAGCTGGCCACAGAAGTGGGAGATAATGTGCTTTTGATGGAGTTTATCCAAGCATGGAGATGGAATGTTTGTAATCCACGCGGCAGAGTTGCTGCATTTTTATCACAGTAAAAAAAAAAAAAAAAAAACTACTAAAAAGAATTTTCTTTTGTTTCAAAAAGAATGCGTATCTGGATATCACTGAAGATGACCAATAACTGAACAGATCATAAGGCCAAATCCTGCTTCTTAACAGGATATCGTAGTCTTTCCTTTAAATAGGAATCAGACATTCAAGGTGTGTTTTGCAGCAGTACCCAAAGCCAGTCTTCCAACTCTCAACTTAAAAATTTCTTCCCTCTCAAGATTTAGATGCTAATGCTCATTTTTCGCTCCCAAGTGGAGGACTGGACATTAAGGGACTGAACTGTCTAACATTCAAGATTTAAATGTAGATTTTCCTAACTCAAAACAATTTTCAAGGCAACTTAATTTCCTTTTTCTCCTGAAGGTTTTAACACAGCAGTCACGTCCTGTGGTTCATTACCCTTCTTTCACCCCCTTCCTCCCTCCCACCTCTTATACACATCCCCTGCTCTTTGACAACATCTCCCGGGAGCAATGAAGAGATACTGCCATTTTCTTCCCAAGGGATATTGTTATTCAGCTAGGAAAGATCAGCCATGATGGACTCACAGGGGAAACACTCGCAAACAAAAGAGTAAGTTTGTCAATTGATTTCTACACTGAGGGTAATCACTATTATATTTTATCTCAAAAGCACACACAGTGATCAACTCAGAATAGAATTAATGCAATATTTTCCTAGCAGCAACTACTAACTGATATTAGCCAGATGTCTAATTAAAATCAGTAGCGACAAACCCTAATTCTTTACCATGAAAATACACTTTTGCAGGCTAATTAAATTTATTTTTGGCCATTATCTTTGTAAGACTGAAATAAAGTCAACATGCACTTAAAAGTGCTTTGAGACTATCAAACACAATGATTCCAAAGAACTGCTTCATGCTTTGTTTATCTTCAATCTTTGTAAGCTAAAATAATGACAAATAAATAAGCTTACTACTTCTAGGACACTACTAAGACACTATTAAGATGATACTGTTAAGTGGCAAACCACAGGAGGAAAAAAAAACATGAATACTTACTCTGAGGAAAGCTTGAACTCCTCCCACCTCTAAATAAATTCTGAAACACTAAGCACCGCATACCAAACAATTCAAAAGAACCACATATGAATAAATTGAGACGACGTCAATTTCTCTGTTGAGGCTGAAAGTCAACGATTTCAAATAGTATCTACTAAAAGGGATAAAAAATTGAGAAGAAACTAAGGTCAGAGTTTAGAGATATTAAATATCTTACCACTGAAATTAGAATGGCAGCCTCTCCTGGTGGTCCTTAGGGCGCTTCAAGTCATAATTAAAGTAAATGCGCTAATTAGTTGGTAAAGAGACTGCTTTATTGGTTTGACTCCTGTCAATTTTTACTACTTAATGTCTGTTACCGCAGAAATGGAAACAGGTTGATGGGAAGACGCAGCAGATTGCCAGCTAAAAGTTCATTTCTTCAATGATTAGCATTATGTTGCAAGTTGCAGCTGGCTGAGGCTACAATTCCTTGCTCTGAAAACTTGCTAAATTACTTCTCATTGGTGTATGCTTCTGCAAAAACAATTTTAGCAAAAGCAACAATGCCTTTCATGCTGCTGATACAACTGTATAGAATAACGTCTATTGCACACTCTTTTCAGTACCCTGGAATGATGCAACATGCAAACCCATTCCCCGTAGCCCAATTAGCAGTGCAAACTAGTAGCTGATCTACCGTAGGATTCACAAATATATCCCAGTGCACCTAACCTTTTCATGCATTTGGTTTTTAAAGACAAGCTAAAGTTGGAGTCAAAGTCTTGACAGTAATGCTGGTCTGAATTTTGCACCGTTGTTCATAGCAGCACTAGGACAATCTAAATGTGTTTTCACACTTATACAGCAGAGAAAATGCTGAGAACAAGCTACTTAGAAATGAACTTTAGGTTGGAAACTGAAGAATGAAATATACTGAGCATACAAAGATGGATTTTCCATTTGTTATTTTTGTGAAATTTGTTTTGTAAACAAGGGAAAAGTTTTTAAATTTCTATATTTTAAAAAAAATGGAAAAAAACAGCACAGTCAAGTACAAAAAGCTAGAATTTGGGGAATTACAAATGGCTTTCTCTTTCTGTATAGAAATAAAGAGCAGATGCAAACAAGAAAAACATCAAATGTTATTTTCAAAGGACAAATTGCAATCCTAAAGCATCTCCCCCAAAATTCTCAAGATAAATAATGGACTTTTATTGTTCATTTGCTGCAAGGTTAGGCAGCCTGATATGATGGATGAACTGTCAACCCCCAACTAAACTTCCACAATTCATCATAGAAAGAGTGGAAATTTCTCTCTAAGTGTCAATAAACCTGAATGATGAAGTGCAAAACACTTCACAGTTCTGATCATTTTTTAGCATTCACTGCAAAATTTCAGACACATCATTCTTCCGCCTACTCCCTCACCTTCTCCCCAGAAGTGGCATAATGCAGGTGTGTATCTGGATTTACACATTAGTGATACACTTGTCAGGAGAACAGAACTGAAACAAAGGTTTTGTAAACATCTATTGCTAGGGAAAATTATTTTTAAGAAATAAACTATTTTACTTGATCCGAGCATTAAAGATGAAGAATTTGTATCAATTTCCATTTGCTAACCAGTTATCGAAGAAGAGGCCAAGTTAAGTAAATTAACCCATGATTCCATTCAAGCTTGGTCAGATCTCAAAGCTGACCTTGCCACTAGGCAACAATAATTATTTTATGAATTTACAGCTAATTAGAAACAGGAGGCTTTTTTGAATGTACAATAAAATCTGTACATTTTCATTCATTAAAATCACAGACACTACTGCATCTTTACTTAATGTGGAGATAAATGACACACAATTATTAAGTAGAATCATAGAATTAGCTAGGTTGGAAAAGACCTACAAGATCATCCAGTCCAACCATCACCTACCACCAATAAAACCCCACTAAACCATGTCTCTCAACACTATATCTGAATGTTTCTTGAACACCTCCAGGGACGGTGACTCAACCACCTCCCTGGGCAGCCCATTCCAGCGCCTGACCATTCTTTCAGAAAAGTAGTGTTTCCTCATGTCCAGCCTAAATCTCCCCTGGCGCAACTTGAAGCCATTCCCCCTCGTCCTGTCACTAGTTACAAGAGAGAAGAGGCCGACCCCCAACTCACTACAACCTCCCTTCAGGTAGTTACAGAGAGCCATGAGGTCTCCCCTGAGCCTCCTCTTCTCCAGACTGAACAATCCCAGCTCCCTCAGCCACTCCTCATAAGGCCTGTGCTCCAGACCCCTCACCAGCTTCGTCGCCCTCCTCTGAACACACTCCAGGGCCTCAATGTCTTTCTTGCAGTGAGGAACCCAAAACTGGACACAGTACTCGAGGTGGGGCCTCACCAGGGCTGAGTACAGAGGGACAATGACTTCCCTACTCCTACTGGCAACACTGTTCCTGATACAAGCCAGGATGCCATTGGCCTTCTTGGCCACCTGGGCACACTGCTGGCTCATGCTCAGCTGAGCATCAACCAACGTCCCCAGGTCCGTTTCCTCCACACAGTCTTCCAGCCACTCTGCCCCAAGCCTGTAGCGTTGCCTGGGGCTGTTGCGGCCAAAGTGCAGGACCCGGCACATGGTCTTGTTGAACCTCATCCCATTGGCTTCAGCCCAGTGATCCAGCCTGTCCAGATCTCTCTGTAGGGCCTCTCTACCCCCAGGCAGATCAACACTTCCTGCCAGCTTGGTGTTGTCTGCTAACTTACTGAGGGTGCTCTCAATGCCCTCATCCAGCTCATCAATAAAGATATTGAGGAGGACAGGCCCCAGCACCGACCCCTGGGGAACACCATTCGTGACCGGTCGCCAGCTGGATTTAACTCCGCTCACCACTAAGTACTTAACTACTAAATCAAACTAATATTTTAAATTACGTATATGGGAAAATTTCAGTTTAACACACCTACAAATTCACATGCACTCTGCTGTACAGCAACTGCATCATCAAATGCAGCAGTGTGAAATAACATGCAGACCCATCCAAAACCAGTTTGATTTGGGTATCCAAGACATTGTTGTGGGTTTATTTTTCTTTATGCAGTAACATGTTCTTTGTGTCTGTATCAGAGGAAGCCCACATATCTTCTTCACATACACATGCAATGCGTAAATAAACTGATTTAAACCAACTTATCACAATACATTAAAACTTAGTTACGAGTTTTCACTTTCAACTTGACTCTGGACTTTTCTTGACTGAAAAGTTAAACAAACTCTTCATCAGAATTATCACAATACACTAAATGACAAAATTTGTAGTTTCTATCACAGGTCTCAGAGACTAATATAAACTTTGTCAAGTGTGAGGAGATCATGTTTTTATAAACTGATAGAAAGCATTTATAATAAACGTTATATGTAAAAGTGCATTACTGCAATCATACAATAGGTAACTAATAGGACGTACTACTTTTGTATTTAAAACTCAAAGCATTATTTTAAGCCACCACTAGAGCATTAATCTGTATTTCGTCTCTACCCAAACTACACTGCCTCCATCCCTCATATCTCATCCTCAATTACACACCTAGATACGTCTCTATGAAGTCTAAACACCCTTTTAAGTTCAAGCTTCATGCAAATCCAAATCTACAATATAAAACAAAGTAATTGTCTATTTTTGTCTTACAGGACAAAAAGGACTGTAGGAGGATCATAACAACTCTGGACCCTTACAACCACTTCTTTATACAAAAAGACCCAATCTTCGAAACAAAGAACAAAATTAGAGTCAATGCAGTGCCAAAACTTCTACTCTTTCTTGTTCCTGGTCAGGTTCTCCAAGAAATTCCCAGTCAACCTCAGTCTATCATAGCCCTTGGAAGAAAGATGTTAATTGTATTCACACCATCAGCTACACTTTCAGGTCTTACGCTGCAAACATAGGCAAACATATTATACAGACCTAACAGATGATGATTCAACAGCTTTTCAAAAGCTACTTTTTCTGGTCTGCCTTCCACTGCTCTACTTGTATGTCTTGCCAACTCAATCATAGGTTAAATATATATATTTAAATACAAACCCTATCAGTCTAGCTTGCTTCTTAATTGACAAAGACTTAAGTAGATTTAAAATAGAAGAGTTTACTTCACTATTACAGATTGGAAAAACACATACAGAGAAAGCAATTGCCTACTTACATTATGCCTGTGACTCTCACTTCCTCTCATGAAAATGGTTAAGAATTAAATGCTATTAAGCAACAGAACAATGATATCACTGGTAAACGGCTCAGTTTGTAGCATGGCTTAGAGACTATCCAAGGTTTTGATAGGCTTCATACAAAGTAATACTTTCTGACTATATTCCTGTGTTTTCTCAAGTAACCAGCCAACTGAAATGGTTTATCCAAAGTGAAGCTGCTTCCTTGGATCACAGAAGCAAGAGTAGTAATGAAAAAATTAACATATGTAAGAAGAGACTTTTTCCTCATAGGCTGGACTGAGAAACATGGCAGTTCCTCCAGTGATTTTCATTTTAATGAAGTTTCATTTGCATGGCTTCTTCCACTGGCTCAGAACTGTTCTTCTCTACTAGCCCTGTGATTCGCTAAGTAGACCTATTGTCTCATGAGCTTCACCTTTAGAGAACTCACTGGAATGTTCACCCTTCTTTTTGCTTATATTCTTTTCATTAAAAATCCTTTCAAGAAAAAAATACCACAAGAAATCCTTCTATTTGATTCTTTACTTTGCAACTCCAGTAAAGAAAGAAACCCGTGAATCAAGTAAAATCAATAAGGTACCCCACATAGGTAGCAGTCTAAACATTTTGAACTATTCTAGCTGTAATTATTATAGTTGGAATACCTAATTTGTTTTAAACACATTCACAATGTCTTTACATCTAAAGTCACTCAGATGCACACTCAAAATTTGTTGAATAAATATATCTAAATATCTTCATTTCAAAAATGGAACACAGAATGCAAAATAAAAACTGCATGGACACTTGCAGAAAGAAATATGGGACACTTTCAAATAATAAAAAAATAATGAAAAAACAGAAATACTGATTAACAGATACTGAATGACCAAGAAAAAAACTCAAAAAGTAAACTTATGTAGTTCAGTGTATGTAGCTTACCTTTATCTATTTTATTTTTACTATTTTTATTAAACTCAGAAAAGTTTAATAGTTTAAAAGTTAAAAGAAAATCTGAGAATAGTGATCATACCATTATTCAGCATAATAGTAACAACCTGTCTAAACAGAAAACTTGTGTTTCAGGAAATGTATGGTCTAGAAAAGAGCAAAAAGAACAGTGCTAAGACCCGTTATACTTCTCTTCCTCATATACTGCACTATATCATCATACTACAGGAGTTTAAACTCTTTCTAGAAAGAGGGCTCATGTCACACCTCTGTAATGCAGAAATTAAAGATTCAAGGCAAGGAATGATGAGAAGTGAAGCTTAATTTCAGACAGTGCATTAATTAAAGGTTCTACTGACTACATATGAAGAAATTAAAATTGTCTTACTGTACACTTTGTGCTCGTTGTAATTGTTAGGGTGAATTCCGATGAGAATTCTAAATCAGGAGTAGATGTAGTATTACAGTCGATACGCTGTTAAAAGGAATAAAACAATTCTGTCATTACAGTGCTTAACAGAAATCGAGATACCTCGATTGGATCACAGAATGATCATCACGAGATGATCTTTACAGGTTGTTCAGTTACTTCCATATAAAGACAATCTCTATTGAGCAATATTAACACAGCTTTTTAAAAATGGAAAGAGACATAAATGTGACTTAATTATACATGCATACTGACCATGCAGCATCTAAAGACCCCTTTTCCCAAAGGTCAAATTCAAGGGAGGAGGAGTAATAGTTTGGCACTAGATACTGTAGCTCACCGCATTCAAGGAAGTTACTTTCAGGTAACTTTCTTGATGACAGCTTCCCATAGCTGACACTAAGCAGCATTCACAGTCGTACCAATGGGTATCCTGAGCAGCACCTTTGGCAGTCTGGGCCAACATTCAATCATCCTCTCAGTAAAAATAAATAAATAAATTCCTTATATTTAAGTAGAATTGCATCCCCGTGTGACATTCAGCTCAAGTCAACTTCATCCTCTCGGTGGACCATCACTAGACTCCCTCAAGTACACTAGACTCCCTCAAGTACACCCAGCTTGCCCGTGCGCTGAGGGGCTGGGACCAGGCCTGGTGCTCCACCAGCAAGCTCCCTAGGACTGAGGAGAAGAGCAGGCTTCCCTCCCTTGACTTGCTGGCAGCAGCCTTTCAGTGCAGACTGCTGGTCAGCCTAGGGTTAATCAGGACACCCAATTGCTTTTCAGCAAGGCTGCATTCCAGCCAGTAGCTCCCAGTCTGCACTGGTGTAGAGGTTATTCCCTCCCACTGCAGGACTTTGTATGGTCCTTTGATGAACTGCACAGGACTCCCACTGAGTTCTTCCTGCAGCCTATGAAGGTCCTGCTCAACATCAGCACAACCATGGGAGCATCAGAATGTGAAGTAGGTGTGATAGAGCAGAAGGAGCACAGGAGGCAGAGAACAGCTTCTCTGTTTTCAAATATTCACAAAACAACAGCATCCAGGATAATGATGATACTGTCAGAACCAATTGCAAGCTGCATTTCGAAGTCCTCATTTTGTTTTATTTTAAATATACGTGTATCAAATATTAGAAGTTAAAAAACCCCAGTTTTCAGTTAATAAAAAAAATCCATCACAAGTGGCACTGCAAAAAGTTTCTTAGTTTACATCCTCAGCTAGAATGCTTTATCCAAGAATGTCATATCCTCTTGACATGAAGCATTTCATACATCATCAGTCAGTTTTTCCTTATGTTACCTTGTCTTTCTTTAGGGAATATCCCTCCTCCTGAAAATTACATTATACACTATTCAAAACAAGAACGAGCTAGTATGAGCAAGCACATTAAGATACTGTCTGTAATAATCACATGATGAATTGGAACATTTTTAATCTTTCCCTCAAAAATGTGACCTATTTGTTTTGTGGAATGGCTATTGATTAAAACAATTTACCTATAATGCCACTATTGCTCAACTCATTAATTTTACTATTTTGCACTGTAATTCCAGCAAACAAGCTCATACATTGACCTTAGTCTATTTTAAAAACCATGACAGTAACTGAGATAAGTAAGTACAAAACCATTAGGCAGAGCTGTTATGTTAAATGCTGCACCATGAGAAAGTTTGCAAAGCCCATGCAACTGCGCTGGCCAGCTCATAATGGTATATACATTAAAAGGGACACGTATACTGACTATGAAGGTAGCTTGGTAAAAACAAGCTCAGTTAATAAAAAATCTAAGATATCTGTAATGACTACCATCAATGAGGAAAGAATCCTGAAATAAAAAAAACGTACAGACGCAGAAGAAGGTCAAATTAGTTATTCATGTTAAAGGGGGTATCAGTCTCAGCACTGCTCTTCTCACTGAAGAAAGCCATAGGTGACAGTGAGTAGTGCTGCAATTCAAGATCTTGAAAGCCAGCTAACTAATCCCAAACACAGCTAAGGAGCCACCCTGTAACTCCAAGCAGTAACTCAAGTGAAAAGGGAAGCAAAGCATAAGATAAGTCTGGGTTTTTTTGTTTGTTTTTAAATAGTTTCCACTTCAGTTATGCAACTTGTAACTTACTAAAATGCAAGTAAATTTCATTTTCAATAGAGGAAAATATCACGTTTAGATGGTTTTACCCTACAAGAACACTTTATGGCCTTGTTTAAACTTGGTAAAAAACAATAAATATGAGTCTTACATTCTTAACATCAAGAGTCTTATAGCATTTATACAATTTTGGATATGCCAAAGTGTGTATGTATTTCTGTTTTCTTCCCTGTAAATAATAAAATGAAACTTCTAATCTGACTACTGAAATATTAAGAAGGATCTGGTACAGTACCTTAATGATGCTGGTTTCAGATATAAGTGTGCTTGGATCCAACACCTCCACAACAGCTTCTGGAATTACAGCTTTCTTCATGCAAGACATGTCAAAGCCATATACATCCTCCCAGAAAAGTAGCTTTTCTTTATGTTTATTCATATCTCCTACAGCTACTAGATTAATGGTGCAAACGTCAGGATAAACTGAAACAAGAACAAACAGATTTGTGAAATTTTATTTTTAGGCATGTGTAATTCCTTTTATTCTATGTGATTAACATTTAAGAAGACAAAAACTTTTTTCAGTTCTTAGACAAGACTTTTTCTGCTGCTTTCTTTTCCGCACATGTTCACAGAAAAGACCAGACATTCTCCCCACACTGTTCTGATAACAGTATGTAGTGTTCATGAGAAGATCTCTTTTAGTTGAATCCCACTGCCAGGACACGACTGGAAATTTTCATGTTTGATGAAAATCTTTCGGAACATCCCATTCTGGCTTCTATACAGATACTGCCCTGAAATAGAATTAATAATTCCTAGATAGATACCTGAAGGAAAACTCAGGTGAGGAATCTGCAGCAACAAGAAAAAATCTTATTTTCAGAGAAGAGCAAATACTCTCACTCAAGTATTTGGCTCCAGTTTCTTACTGTGTTCAGCTATATGCTTTACAATTTGAAAATGAGTTCCAGGTACCCAAAAATAAGAGAATCTTCTATCTGCATCCAAACAGTATGACAGGAACCCAAATGACAGAACACAACCTCCTCATCAATTCTTCCCCACAGTTTTAGGTTGAGACCTACCATTCTTGCATTATCTTCGCATTTGTGCACTCTCCTTGCTAGAATGTTTTCAGAGCACCCGTCTATTTACAGCTTTTCCAAATAGTAGTGGAAAGCTGACAGTTGCCTTTTCCAGAGCTTCCTACAGGAAAGCTAATCAATTCCTTATCCACCACTGATTGGAAAAGACAGAAAGAACAGCTGCTATAAATATGGTTGTCTGCAGTGTTATCGAATACTAAGAGAAGCTTGTTTTAAAGCTTGTATTAATTTAAGCTTCTTTCCACAAAGAAAATTCCCATTTTCCATTAGAGCTTTAAAGGCTTTCAAGTCGCACAAGTTTACTATTTTTATCTGGCTTTAGAGCAAAATGCTTCCTATTAAGCACTTTTTTTTTTTTAATATTTTTTATTTGTTACTGATACATCAGTGTGACAGTGTTAATCAAACTAAAGCAAAGTTTCTCTTTTCCTCCCAAAAATCTAGTGAACTGTAAAATTAATTTCATCTTCAGCTCCACTTGAAATTGTAGCTTATCCAAACGAGCATGGGGAAAGCACTGGTCAGAAAGGCAGTACTTTTTTGCCTTGTAAAATACTGAGGATAGAAATAGTAAACTGGAATTATCCTGTTATACAGTGAGAATATGTTTAGCCTAATGGAAATAATCTTTTACATGTTATAGAGATGACAGCTCTCTAAAGAAGCAATCACATGTACATTTTGATCTACTAGTTTATGCAAAATATGAGCACGCTGCCATTTTTCTCACATTCTGACTAAAACAGAATAATAAATAAAAATCAGTAAGCTTAAACTGGAATCCCATTGGTAAACTATCGTCCCCACTTTGCAGTTGAGAACTGAAAACAGAAGGTTTTTCCATGAACAGCCTTCAATTAACTCAGCAGTAAGAAGGTAATTTGACAAGTATCAAAACAGGGAGGTGTTCCAACTGTCTTATTTGAAACAAATCATTTGATTCCAGCACACCTGACAGCTGTCACACATGCACAAAAATCAACATCTGGTGGTAGGACTATCTGAAAGTAGTTTCTCCAACCATCAGTAAGGGATTCATATTTCTCAAAGCTTTCATACTGCTGCTTACTAGTGTGAGAACTGCACTATATGCTTTATCACCAACCATTTCCAACCTCCAAGAGCGACCACTGACGGTCCAAAAATTAAAACACAGCGTGGGACAACAACATTAAGTGACTACAGGATGCAAGGAATGCAGTGAGAGCATACAAGAGGGGTGAAAAAATACCCAGATACAGAAAATACTTACAGAAATGTAGAGGAACTGTATACAAAAATGACAGCAAAAAATGGTGAACTACTCTATCACGTTTCTTCCTTAGACTAGCTTACATTTCCAGTGTATTCTGTTAAGGGAAAAGGTTTACTAAGCCTATTGTGTGTGAAATATTTCAGTGGGACCAAGATCAGATTTTATTAAATCTCCTTATCCACACAGCAAACCCTTCAATCAGCAGTGGAACTTGTTTGATCACACAAAGTGCTTCAAAACAAGCAAAAAGGTAAAGACTACCGCCCAAGTCTAACTTTTAGTTTTTGTTTATTCCATCAACAGAACAAAAAAAAAGCAGACTAAGCCTGTTCCAACTTCAGAACAATAAATCTGAGCTCCATAAACAAGACACGGGCAAGAGATTATAATGATACATCAACTGCTAAATGTGCAAACCCAATCACATCCAGAAGCACATACTGTATTGAAGTTTGACTGGAAATGTAAGCACGTTATCCAAGTATCAGCCTAAATCATGCAAAAGCAGTAGAGTTTCATAAAGGTTTAAAACCATCTGCTTAAACCTGCATTTCAACCATTATCTCTAATCCTCCAAAAGTCCCCTGCTTTTTCTGCAGCTTCGTATCTCTAATCCTCCAAAAGTCCCCTGCTTTTTCTGCAGCTTCGTAACACATTCCTGTGCAGTCCTGACAGACTTGTCATTTTTTTTTTTTTCCTGATGAAGGCTATGATTTGATAATTATTCCTTCTCAAAGATGAAATGACTGAAATGCTGACTGGACAAAAGCACATGCTCTACAATACTCTCAGATTCATCGCTTTGACATCTGTGTCCTTCTCGACTCAGTGCCTTGAAGTCATCTGTCACTAGTAGCAGCTCACGTGGTGAACAGTACACAATGGGAAATCCTTTATTCCTTAGCAATGCCTCACAAACTTCAGGACACTGGAGGGTAAGACAGCAGTCCTCTGGATATGCAGAAATAATTCCAAGTGAATACAGCATGTTTTTGATATGAACAGGCAAACAGAATTACATTTTGAACTATGTCTTCCTTACCTATGTCACTCCTCATTGATGTGCACTGCACTCAAGTACATGCAAAAATACACACTAGAGCAAATAATAGCTTTAAAGAGTGTGCAGATGTGTCCCAGCCAGCAAGAATTTTATGATCCCAAATAAAGCTACTGCATACTGTACACACTACCCTAGACAGTTCGGCATAATCCTCTTCAGTATGCCAATAAGCTAAATTGAAGTAACCATGCTATGACTGACTGAACACATATCTGGGAATTTGGATTCTTTTCCTGCCTCAATCACTGAAGGATTTGGCCAAATCGCAGCTGCTCCTGCTGCTTTTCTCAGCTTACAAACAACCCCTATAAATAACCATTTTGGGTTCAGTAACGCTAAGAGGCTTCAGACAGAATTAATCTTTAAGGCAGAACTCAGGAGTTTCTCTGTTAAGAAGTTAAGCTCAGGATAAGCTCTTAGTTTCAGCTCGTTCAAATTTGGATCTGCCCACACTTCTGCTGTTGTACAGCTACACTGCAGAGAGACCAGTTTTGTTAAGCTGATTGTTGAGCAATTTGGGCACACACCTTGGTCACAGCCATTTTCCTGCTATGCAAACTGGCAGTGCAGTAACAGCAAGCATCTGAAGGAAACAGCATTCTGTTTAGAACCTGGCAGTACCAATCTGGTACTGGAATACAGTACACCTAGTAAAGAGTCAGCTAAGAACCCAAGATCATTCTGAGAACACAAAGGTTAAGTGTACTGCAAAACCATCACACCCTCACTCTCAAAGGGAAATGGTGAAGCTAAAGCCACTAGCAAATATGTCAACAATACAGAAAGACTCTAGAGAACAAGATGCTATTACAGTTTCTAGAGAGGTCAACAATCTCTGGCTCTATTCAGAAGACTGTGGATGTTCTAGCTAAGCATAAATTGATTCCTTACTATTTTAGAGGATGGCCTCAAATTTAATAATTACATTGTGATGTAAAATGATCAGCGTATATCTATACAGGGCACATCGCAGCTGCGCTTCAGATCTGGGTGAAAAGTGCCTTTATTCTGTGTCAAGTTGTTCAAATGGCTTCTATTTTAACACATGAACAGCAATCTCAACCAAATGTTAAACAACTACATAAAAATGCTTCTTTTCTTCTGCACTCCATAGCATACAAAAGCTCGCTGCAATCGAAGCGAAGCACTGCAGTGAGCACTGTTACATAGTCATTAATTCAATCATTAAGGCAGTGTAGTGAAACTAACTATGTGCATGGTTAGCACAATAGGGGGAAAAAACCAGACTGATGACTACGATTGAAAAGGTCAATATGAAATACAATACTGACAAAGGAATCCACTGAAAGGAATAAAGCATACGCAGAACTCATGCACAAGTCTGCATCACACGCGTAATAAATATTTACAGGCATTTTAACATTGCTTAAGATTATGCTATCTAATCTACTTAAACGGATAAAGGAACTACTTCAAAATGAAATATTTTTCTTGTCACCTCCCCACCTCTCCAACCAAAAAGAAAAAGTATATTCCTACTGGCACAGGATAAACATTCTGAGCAGAAACAAAGGAATTCCATTAATTAATTCATATGGTCTCTTATGGTCAAAATTATGCCTTCCCCACGCATCTTCCACTGTCTTAGAAAGCATTCTATCAGCTCTTTCTTTAATTCATCGTTATGAATTCTTCATCTTAGATGCAGCTTACTCAAACAGTACTACATCTGAAAGAATAAAACTTATTTTCTTCTGTTTGTAGTTTTGCAGAAAGTGGTATTTAGAGGAAGGAAAACAAATGCAAGCTTTTCTAATAGCTGCTATTTAGCTTTGAAAGTTTTTAAAACCAATGCCCTAATTTGATTAAAAGACTTCTATACATCTGTACGTGTCCAGGTAGGTAACGCTCATCCTTCAAATCAGAGGATTTGGGGAAAAAACATACAGCATTCCCTATTTAAGTATTACAGCTTGAGGTTACCATCCAAATCCTTCAATTAAGGAAACCAGTATCTCAAAACATAAAAACATACTCTTAAAATGAAGTTTATTTATTTGCCGTTGTGGTTTTTCTTTTCCCCATCTGCAAGGGTATGTGTGGAAAGAAGTAGGGAAGAAAAATTTAGGCCGTGTTTAAGAATAAATAACCCCTTCTATTCTTAAAACTACCATTAACATGAGACCTTGATACCCCATCTAATGTTCTTCTACTATCCACACAGTAAATTAATGCCTTGAAGCTCCTGCTAATGGAAACATTTTTCATTTAGACTGGCAACTTTCTCATTCATGCATAGCTTATTCCAAGTCTCTGAGTTAATTTAGTTTTCCCTCAGAGCTAAATTTATTAAAAGAATTATGCACACCAACCTGAGCCTCCCTCTGCCAGGTACTTGTCCTTTGCATAGATGACAGAATCCAGCATAGATTCAAAGAGAAGGAAATAACCCTGTTTGCACACAAGGGAAAGAATTTAAAAGTCATTAGAGTTCTTATGTAATGTACTTATATTTAATAAGTAACAGACAGACTTAACACCGTTTAAGAGCTTTATGTCCATACTCCTTACTAAGAGCCAGCACCTAGAGAATTTCTTAATAGCAGCATTACTTCAAAACTTATTAGATAAACATTCCCACAGTACACATACCTTAACATCTAATACATTAACAAACTGTAGGCAATAAATATCCACCTACAGCAATTACCTGAGTTACAAAACATCAAATTCACCTTAATCACCTTAAATCCCAAGTGAAAAGCTCTAAGTATTATTTTATAATAATAACTCACAACAAGAAAATCCTTTCCTACTGAGAACTACAAGCAGCATTAAAATTGCTGCAATCTAAGAAATTATTGAAACACAAAAGGAAACTATCTTTGCTTCCTGACATCTGCAACCTAGTGGTACGCTGTACCAGACTGGACAATGCTCACGAAGACAGGTGGACATGAATCACGTTGCAAAGACACAGGTTCTCTGAATGGTCTACACCATTTAGCAGCACCTGAACTTAAAACGTTCTCAGGACAAAAATTGCAAGCATAGCATTTGCTCAGATTTTTGGTGCTATGGTTAATTTTAGAGAAGGTTATAGTCTACAGTATAGACTAAAGCAGACAATACCACTCTAGTAATTTAAAGCAACTTATTGTAAATTCTCAAAAAAGGCATTTTCTGAAACACAGAACATACAAGATAGAGAAGAGCATTACATACAATTAATATTTCAAATAAAACATTAAATTTCAACTACTTTTAAGTCAATTCCAAATTTATAAGAGACATAACAGCCAATTGATTTCCTATCATCCTATCTGCAAGTTTGAATATGATCCCTGCTGAACAGTGCAACACATTTCATCCACATTCTTATGACAACAAATCAATTCAAACAAATATAACCAGGATACACTTGGCTTTTTCACTTCATGGAAAATTCTTTTTTTGCTTGTAACACAGCTTACCCACGTGGCTTGATTTGCACAGATTGACTGACAATAGGGAAGAACACAAAAGACAATGGAAAGTCCAGATTTCTGACTTGCAGTCCTACAAGCCCAGTCAGCAGTAACCAAACAAATCTATGAAGACTGTTTTCCTCCATTCTTCCTACAGTTCTGTATTTCTACAACCACAGTTATTTTTGCTTTTTTGCCTTTGTTTTTCAATATCCATCCTGTTTTTTAATATCCTATCCTGAAGACAGACAGCACTGCATGTGAATTGCATTAAGATAGCAAGTTTACTTCAAGCTCATGTATTTTAGATGTTTATTGTCTGAGGTTGCTAGATTTGAAAAGTACTTTAACATTAGAATTGCTTATAAGTGTTGCCATCCACACTGCAGCCTTCAAAAGTACGAACAAAACTACAAAATGAGAAACTTGAAGCATAATCTATTTGTGTTCAATAAAACAAGTTTGAAAACTACATAAATGGCCTTTTCTCGTCCTGTCTCTTCTGAGGAGAGGACTGTACTCTATTGGACACTTTTTGTCCAAATGCTGCCCTCTCTTCAACTTTATTGCTTAACTTTTACAAACTCCTTAGAGTAAACCCCAGAATGAATGTTACTGGTTTGTGAGCAATATGAACTTTTGTAAGCTTTGCAAAATGGTTGAAAAGGCCAGGAGCTCCTGCTGCATCAGGTTATTTTATGCTTCCAGCAAGGTGAAAGCACGGACTGAAACCACAAATCTCTTCTTTATTCTTGCAGTTCTAAAAATACAATGTGTTTGGCTCATAGAAATTCTTTCCAGATGCTTTTAAATGAAAATGAAACCTCAAGGACGTGTCTTATGAATAGTTAACACCAACAGTCAGTGAGTTACAAAGCAACATCTTACAGATATATTCTTCACTTATTTCTTCCTGTCTGAAATGCCCATTATCAACAATACCTGGAAGATGCACCTTCTAATGAGCAATACAATGAAATTCTCACAGTCATTTTCCCAAAACCTTGTACTCTGGCACTGCTGTTGCTTCCCTCCTTATCCCCAATTCCATATAACACTCTTGCAAGTTGCATAAACTGTCAGTGGTACTGAATCGAGTCATTTATTACTTATACCAAAACGTTTTGCTCTGTGTGCTGTGTTCATCTGCAGTGTAATTTAGAATGTAATTTCACAGGCTGCTGCCTCACCTGTAGGGGTGCCATCTGGAAAGAGAACTATACCTGTTTTGTCCCCATGATGCTGTGGGGCAACATTCTTGCTTCCCCTAAAAAAACGCTCAGTGTTTTGTGCTTGTTTTTTTACTTCAGCATTCACCCTCAAGATTAATGACTATAAAGAGATTTCGAGGATACAAAACCGTGAATAGAATACTAGTAATTTCATCTTGCTACTAGCTGAACTAATAGGCATAAAAGATGTCAGATATGTCCCTTATATCCATATCTTGTGTTTTGTAACAGGATTGTATCCTGCCCCTGTACTCAGCACTGGTAGGCCCCACCACGAGTACTGTGTTCAGTTTTGGGTGCCTCAGTACAGAAAGGACATTGAGGTGCTGGAGCAGGTCCAAAGAAGGGCAACAAGGCTGGGGAAGGGCTTGGAGAATATGCCCTAGGAGGAGAGACTGAAGGAAGTGGGGCTGTTTAGTCTGGGGAAGAGCTCACTGTTCTCTTCAAATACCTGAAAGGTGATTGCAGTGAGAGCGGGGCTGGTCTCTTCTCACTGGTGACAGGACAAGGGGAAATGGCCTCAAGTTGCACTAAGGGGAGGTTTAGGTTGGAGATTAGGAAAAACTTGTTGATGGAAAAGGTTGTTAAGCACTGGAACAGGCTCCCCAGGGAGGTGGTTGAGTCACCATCCCTGAATCTGTTTAAAAAGCGTTTGGATGTGGTGCTCGGGGACATGATTTAGTGGTGGGTTGTTAGAATTAGGGTAGTATGGTTAGGTTGCGGTTGGACTTGATGATCTTGAAGGTCTTTTCCAACCTGAGCGATTCTATGATTCTGTACTGTTACAGAACAGCAGAAATTGTTAGAACTTTTAGTACAGCAGAGAAAAAATGCAGTAAGGACAAAACCGAGAAACAATATTTATCTACTTGATTAAGTGTTGCTGTTTTTCTCGTCTTATCGAAGATTAATTTTATTATTTCCTGTGATACAAGTGCAACTGGACTGGTATTCCACATTCTGCAAGGCTGAACACCAAATATGCGATGAGATGAAAGGCACCTATCAAACCACTGGCTCAGAACCCTGCCAGCGTAAAATGCACATTTTTTTTTTTCTTAAACTACATTTGTAACTACAAGACTTCTATCAGACTGCAAAATAAAACAAGCTACAGAAGGTGCATAGAATAGATTAGTCAATGGATTCTACTTTATACAGTAAAATGTAATCTTGCATTAATAGACACAACTGATGGAGCCTGCTCAATTTTGTGCAAAATCACCTTCTATCATCTAAAATCACCTACAAGAAGCTGCAAAAACCTGTGGCACTTTTAAATGAGAAGCAGCAGCTACGTGTTAACTCTTCTGCACCATCTGCTGCAGCACTATTTCCCTCATACTACCTTAGCCCTCGTAGTCATCTCTACTGTATGAGACAAGTCAAGGAGAGTGTTCCCCCTCTGGTAAATGAGGATGGAGAATTGGCTTCCTCAGACGTGGAAAAAGCTGAGGTGCTCAATAAGTGCTTTGCCTCG
>NC_034414.1:3588410-3651837 GCF_002078875.1 Numida meleagris | reverse complement strand
GTCTAGTGGTTGGCGACCCTGCACTTGGCAGGGGGGTTGAGACTCGATGATCTTTGAGGTCCTTTTCAACCCAAGCCATTCTATGATTTAATAAATAAAGCCAATAAGCAAAAACTAACAAAAACAAACAAGAGCACATCCTGTTGTATCCTTAAACTCGTGCAAGGTAAGCAAGAACACCAAAAGGACAGATCTCAAGTGTGCAAAGCCACATTTGCTATTAACATGATAAAATACAAGAAAAAATTCTTTAAAAATAGAAAAAAAACACAAAAAAAACCATTGCAAAGAAATTAAAGCATTCAGCCACTTCATATGCTCCTTGCACAGCATTTAAAAAAATAAGATCTTACGTAAATTCGAAAACTATATTTTACTGTTTTATAGGAGCAGAACACCTCTACTAATGCACTCCTAATATTAACAATACAGAATATCAAGACTACAGAAACACTAGCAAGTGTTAAAAAAACAACCCAAGCACCATCACTGTATGTCCACATAGGAATAGAGGAAAGGAGCAAGGAGAGAAAAGATTGGTTCCAGTATTTCAGGCGCATTCACTTCCTAGTACTTTTCCCAAGATCCAGGCTACCTCTACTCACAAATCACATTAATATCACTTTAAAATTACTTAAGGCAAAAGCAAAAGTGCATTATTAGCTGCCTGAGCAACATGAGCATTAGATTCAGTTTGTGGTTTAAGAATCCATCTCTTTCCCAGTTTCTCCACTCTTTAAGGCGACACTGCATGTTTAGTATCACACAGCACTACGTAAACTGGCAATTTATGAGAATGCAGTGTGTTCTGACATTGTATTTGAGACAACCACCTCAGACAGCTGTCCCTCATAATAAAACCCCCTACAGTTAAGAACTGTAAATATTTCTGGGGGGAACAAACCTCTCAACAAACCTCTACCTTCATATTCTTAGCTGCAGAAGCAAAAACAAAAAGCACTGAGAGAAAAAAAATGACTGTAAACAGACACAACCAAATAAAGCATTCTAGAAAAACACTGTATTTTTTGTTTCTCCACTCATCCTTCCAGTGGGCTGCCTATGAAGTTTATGATTATACTACCAAAATCCACACATGCAATAACACAGCCACATTTTGTAGGCTGATAGCAGATCTTGTCCTGTCGAATATTCAATTTAACAAAAAAACAAGCTCCACTACTTTGCATAGCAGCTTCTCTTTCAAACTTATTTATACTTTACTGGTATCTTTGCTTAGAAGTATAATTCATGTAAGCCTACAATTTGCGTAAGAAGTTAAGAGATTTGCAGGTTCCCTAAAGTAAAAGCAGATAAGCAAAAATGTAACCACTAAAACATAATTGGTAGTTTCACAGTTAAGGCTTCCAAAGCTTTCACATGTGCAAGCTCCAGGCAATTAAGCAGGATAGAACATCAGAAGCTTAAAGCCCTGGTACAGATTATTGGGCAACCCTGTACAGCGGAACCTCTATGAACGAGGCCAGCAGCGAGATCTGGTACAAAGTTCACCCATTTGTACATTCAGACAGTTTATCTCTAACAACCAGAAGACCTTTGTCTAACAGAATCAGTTTGGTTAGCAGAACAGACTATGACTCGGCTGTTCTTATCTACAAGGTAATGAGGTTCATTAGATGAACTGGCTCTTCGGTTCTCCTGGCCTACAGCACTCTAAGTACATGTGTCTGGCCACCAATACTTCACCAGTGTTCTGCTAAAAGGAATCCATAGTGGTCTTCAGAATGCGAATGTCTAAACAGATGGATTTATCCAGGTATCCAGTATGCCAAGAGGCCCTCAATCTTCAGCAATCTTCCTTTTAGACACCAGCAGAAGAGCTCATATCTTAAAACACCTTCCACTGTCTTTCAAAACAGTTTGCAAGCTGGTTTTAGCAGAACACAATTACACAAATGCCCTTATTGCCTGCCTGACTTTCATTCAAACATGCATACTTCAGATGTCATACGTAAGTCATTTAGTTGTTACATCAAAAGTAAGATCACTGTTCCCTAATTTCTTCCACAGGCTGAAAAGAAAGCCAAAGAGACAGTTGCTCATAATTCATTCCCTGAACCTTGAACAAACCAAAACTAAATCCAAGTAAATTTTCAACTGAAAAATATTATTTTGGAAGATGACAAGTATAGATTTGAAATACTGTTTGGATTTGTCCATATCTGATACACAAGCACCCCATCTACTCGCTTTGTAATATTTAAGATGCTTCTCTCATTTCGGCATATTTTAAAGGAATAAATGTAAAAATGAAGGAGGTAGCAATAGCAGTCTGTGAAAGCCACAGGTCACTTACACAAGTAGAGTGATAACCAGAAACCACTACACTGAAGGTGCTCGTAAAGCAACACTGTACCTATGATAACACACTCCTGTCAAATTTCTCAGGAAGTGTGTTCTAGAAACATCCCCGCTGGATGCAGCATCTTTTCCTCTCTCCAGCCTCCATTCTGCTGCTGCACACTTGTTTATAGCTTTCTGATGTCTGATGCATAGCTCTAAAAAGCTTACACAGTACTGGTGTTCAATACCATTCTGTGACAAGCAAACCAAGTAATGGCTCCACAAAAGGATTTAGTAACTGCTAGTGCACAAGCAGTTTACTTCCTAAAAGAAGCTGCAACTTTTCACATTTTCGTTACAAAGAAACATACTGTTCCCACTGAAGTTCTCCTGCTAGTTCATATAGACACTCCATATAAAGAACTGAAAACATATATATTGAGATCCTTATTGCTTCCGCACTTAGTATGTACAAGATATTCAAGCAAATGGCCAGTCAATTTTCAAGCACTTCTATTCTCATATGAACACAAAATATTTCACATTGCTCAGGATCAGAGAATGAAAAGAAAAAGCCAATTTACACAGTTGTGAAAACAGAAAACATGAGAAAGCCAGACAAAGAGGAATCTTCATTTGCATCTAGGCAGCACAATACTCTTCTCTGGACAGTGTTGGAACTGTCTGTGCTCCATGCAGCTATCAATCTTACTCTCACAGCATTGTCCTCTTTATCTCTGTATTGCAGCAACCCATAAAAATGCTAACATCCCTAAATATTTAGAATACCTCATTAAGTCAAGTGCACATTTATATAACTGTAACATTAAAAGGTAAATTAGCACCAAAATGGGAAACAGAACATTCATTACTTCATTTCTTACATGAAGTGCTCTACATAGTCCTCTATTTCACCTTAGAGGAACCCATTTACAACGTGCCTTAGGTTCTCAAGTGCCCGAATCACTTTCAAAAATCAAATCTTGGGCTCCAGAATAAAAAATGTGCTTTTGGGAACATGATTTAGGCACACATATTAGGAAACTGATCAGAAGTTTCCTCAAAAGAGCTATTATTACTATGTTTCTAGTGAAGTCAATACGCTGTCAGATACCACCAATCATAAAGCACTACTTTTTAATCCACTACCACCAATAGCTTAAATCTTCCTTGAAACAAGTGACCTCAATGTTAGATTCAGCTCATACTTTATGTAACATTCTTTACAGCAGTGGAACAAAAAAAAAAACATAGTTTGCCAGCACACAAAAATACTTAATATCAAAAAAAGAAAAACAACCCCACAAAGAAAAGAACAATTTATTTTCACCTTTACCTGGAAATGAAATATGGATGGATGCATAGTGATCATGCCCAAAGGCCTCTCTGCATGTAGAACAGCCATAATTTGTCAACAACAACAAACAAAAGAACGTGAGCTTTCATTACTGATCTTAAAGAAAAATTATTCTATCCTTTAAATTCAAATCCAAACAGTGGTAATTATTATGAAAAAACAACATTATTTTAAGAGCTTTTTCAAGGTCTGTGACATAGGAGACTGAATTGCAGAAGTCCACAAAAAAAGTCAAAGGGTGTTTCCTACCACACTTTTGACAACGAACAGACTAAGCCACTAAGTAATTCCTCCTGGGTCTTATCAAATAGGTTTCTTTATTAGTATCAATGGAAGGCAGCAAGCACAACCGTGCTTGAAAGAAAGCACATCAAAGAATGGTAACAGTCCAACACCTGAAATCAAACACATTCCAGGAAATAACCTACAGGAAATGCACTAAGCAGCATATAAATAAGCCATTATCATCGTTATGCACTTTTACAATCAGTTATTTCATTCTTATACTAAAAACGCTCCAATCAGTAGCAATGCTGTTTTCAAGTTCTCTCTATATTTGCAGATTTCCCAGCATATACACTTCTGAGTCACTTCTCCTGCACAGTCAGGACAGTCTTGAGTTGTCTTCGTGGACTTAAAGGTATTTTATTTATCAAAATGATCTAGGCTACATGACTAATACAAAATGCCTCAACTATCATCATAAGAGCAGTTGCAATGTTATTTTTCAGGAATACAGAATACATTTGTAGATTTGCACACTCACTACACAACACCAACTTACTGGCTATATCCAGAACAGCTTAACTGTACTTAAAGAACCTTGACCTGAAACAGCACGATCAAGAGAGATGAAGAATCTTATTTGAATACCACATAATCCAGATTGTCATCCCACCTCCCAGGTTTTGAAAAACACTGCTGTAAGCACATTGTCTGGTTGGTTTAAAAAGTAATCCCTGAAGAATAATTTCTCAGACTTTTATAATGAAACAATGCATTTTTTTCCTAAGAATAAAAATGCTTTGAAAAGAATATTCATACATCTTACCATCCATTCAGATATAATTACATCCACTTTCTCCACAGGCAGATCTACCTCTTCAGTTCTTCCTTTAACTAATGCAATGGTATTTTCCAGTTTATTTAATCTGCAAGTCATAATATAAGCCAGTTAGTTTCTATTTCCGTTTGATGCTGTCAAGAGAGATATTCGGATGGCTCTGCTTTGCATTCCTTCCCTCCTCCCCCAGATCATTTCTTATTTTCTAACTGATCAAAAACAGAATAAGAGGCAATATCATTCTTGTCAGTTATACTTCAGATGAAATGCTACTAGGTCTCCAGGAATGCCAGGAGATAAAGTGTCAGGCAAAGGTGGCAGACAGTAGAACCGTATACCTCCAATATCTTGTGCACGCAAACGTGCAGATTTCAGAACCCAGAAGAATAGATAAGCCAATTTACAATGATACCCCTTTTTATTTAGAGTTGCTTGTTTCTACTTCTTCTTTGATCCCTGGAGTTTAAGTCTGGAGGGATTAGAGCCTACTCATCACACTTGGACAGAAATCGAAATTAACTTCATATAAAGCTCTTTTGCACAACTGCGCTGTTGTTTTTTTTTTTTTTTTTGAGGAGACCAGCTGCAAAGACACTGAGAACATTCCCGTTTAGATTAACATTACAGTTATTCCACAATGAAGGCATTATCCTTGCTGTGATTTTTGCCAAAATCTGCAACATTTAGTAACTGCAGTAACCAGTATTACCTCACATGCAAGTAATGACACAAACATCCTGCACAAGGAGGAAGGTACTTTTGAAATAAAAACTGCATGACAGTTAAATTGCTAGATGCCCATAGCTATTGTTACGGAGAGTAAAAAAGTATTCCTAAAGAAATTTATCTATCCGCCGCAGTTCCCATCTCAGCCCCTTCCCCCACAGCCTGACATCTTACTCTCTCATGCTGTCTGACTTTCAATACAGACCAGTAATCACATTAAAAATTCCATCTAGAAGACAATAGGAGAAAGATTACAAAAAAAACAGGGAAAGGAAAGGGTCAAAGGGCTGCTTGAACTCATGGGCTGCTGGAAACATCAATTAAATACTCTGCATGTGTCAGCCTTTCCTGAGAAGAGTAGCAGTTCACTACTAACATCATATTTTGTTTTGTAAACAGAAGTCAAAAGAGAAGTTCAAAGGGAAAAATAAAATGTTAAAGAGCTACCACCCGTATCAATATTCTAAGAGAAAAAAGGATGTGAAGATAATATTGTTAATGACCCTGTACAAATACACAATTAAAAAATACTCGGGGAAAAATACCAGTTTATTACATACTTTTTAATTGTAGCATATAAAGGAGTTTATAGATTGTAGGAAAAGCAACTTAGATGTTATTTATGCAGCATGTTTCAAATTCTTATTCTAGTGTAACAGGACAAATGCCAAACATCTTCAATGCACTAGAAAGTTTTGCATTTTCTTATTCACATCAAGAAAAGAGGGCAAATATCCACTTAATAAGTTTCCTATGTAACCTTGGGAAAGAATAACGGCACACAAGCCACTTACTCCAGCTTACTTACACACATTAGTTGCCCTACAATTAACATTAAAAACAAACCTTAATTCTGGGAGGGACAGAAGCTCTTGAGCACATACTCCAATCACAGGTGGAGACACACCGCAGTAATTTTTAAGCAACACTGAGTTCAGCACTCCAATAGTTGTTATTCCATTGCAAGTTTGTCAGTTTTTCCTTTAGGAAAAGGGGGCTTAACAAGGCAAATATAAATTGTTTTGATGTGAACTGAAGGCTTTAATGTGAACTGAACCTTTTACAGCAGAAGTTACCTATAAATGCATAGCTGTAGCTGTGACTTGCTTTGTATTCCAAGTGGTCATTCATCACTCTCAGGAGTTTTGATTTGTTCTTTTTCTAAAAGGCTCACCCTTTTCCTCACCAAAGGAAATACATGTGTTAACTGATACTTCTATCATTCTGCGAGCATAAATAACGCGTAAAGAACTTTCTGTGCTTTTGTTGAAAGTGATGAACAACCTTAGGTCTGTCACCGAGCATCTCAGGAACAGGACATCATTTCATACGTGTAACCATTTGGAAGATGTCAAGGATTCCTGGGAAAAGTACTCTTTTGAGTTATTGTCCCATAGAAGCATTGAACTCGATGTTACAACTGATGCTAAATATAGCCCTTTTCTTAAGCAGGTATTTATTTAATAGAAAAAGGTTACAGCATCCAAGCATGATAGTTGCATCCTCAGCATTCCACCTCAAGAATGATATTTTTGTATCACTAAAATCCCATAAACTGTGATTCCCAAATTCCTCAGCAGTTACCTTTGCTTTTTCACAGTTGCTCCAAATAAAAAACAAAACATACGCCTCAGATATCAACAGTGCATATTTTAACCTACATTTCTCATGCTTCATGCTAGAAAATCTTTAAGCATTCAGGCATCGTTGCTTTACTTTTACACAAACTCGCAGCTTCCCATTCTATCCCATAATGGTAAATCAGTGAAACACGGAATGGTTGTATAAATTATTACGTGAGAGGAAAGCTGTCCAGATGATGTGATTCAAAAGAATTGAGATAAGCAATACAAAGTCTAAGCGACAGCCAGGTACCACTCGTGTCCCTCAGTATTCAGTGCTAGATCTGACTCCATTTAACAGTTATTAGCAAGCAACCTGGATGATGGGAGAGAATGCACCCTTATAAAATTTCTGGTTAACTCTCAGCTGGGGAAAGCAGCTGATAAATTAGAAGGCAGAGACTGTAGAAATGAGCTGATAGGAAGCTCAGCTTTGCAAAGGCAAAGACCACCTCAGCTGGAATAATTCCCACAAAACAAGACAAATTGATTCTCAAGGGTTAGAAATCAACTCTGCTTGCTTTTCTCCACCCTGTTACTAACAAGGGGTACTGGTGAACAAGTTGAACATAAGCAACCAGCTGTGTCATATACACAAGATGGTAGCAGCAGGTCAAGGAGCGATCATTTCCTTTTATTTGACACTTGTGAAAGTGCATCTGAAGTACAGTATCCATACAGGAAACCTGCAGCACAAGACAGTGACGTACTGGAGTGAGTCTGGTGATGGGCCACCAGGGGCTGTAGGACACGACACTCAGGGAGAGGCTGAGAAGAGAGTTCCCTTAACTTTAAGAAGGGAAGAATAACTGGTGGGTATCCAATGCCTGCCTCTGCCTAATGTGAGGATGAAGAGAAGATACAGCAAACCTCTAATATCACATGGACTGGATGAGAGGCAAAGAACAAAAGCTGCAACCATAGAAATTTCAATTTGATATTTAAAAAAAAAAATAAGAGTGAGGATAGTCAAACATTTGCCAAAGAAGTTCAGACTGAAGTGGCAGTGTTCAGAACTTGACCAAATGATGTCCGAGCCACCTGCTGTAGCAGAACCTGAGATGAACAGCGTCTGGACCAGATGTCCTCCAGGGGTCCCTTCCACTCTGTATAATTCTATGACATGGTACACATTGTATTTGCAGTTTTCACTGAAACACCTTTTCTCAGCAATCCCACAAATAGTGTGCTGGTGTATGTGCTGTTAAAATGGATTTTTTTCTTCCCCCCAAACTATAGAAAATCCTACAGTACAATGGTAATCACCAAACCAGTGCAAAAAAAAAAAGAGCACAATACGTTTCCAAGGAAATAAAATGAGGTAGTAGTCTTTTATTACTCTCCACAGAGTCTCTTAAATATACTAACATAAAGAACCTTACCAGAGAAAGGCTAATACCATATAATCATAAAATGCAGCACATTTGATGTCTCCATTGATGGTGTTAAAACTGGTAATAAAAGCAAATACTTAACAGGCTACACAGGGAGGTGGTGGAGGAACTGCTCCTGGAGGTGCTCAAGAAACATTATGTACTGAGGGGCATGGTTTAGTGGGGAAATATTGGCGGTAGGTGTTGGACTGGGTGGCCTTGGAGGTCTTTTCCAACCTTCGTGATTCTATGATTCTATAACAAGCCTTTTTCTTAAAATCCACCACAGTTCCAACACAAAGATCTGAATATATATATTTATATTTAAATGGACACAGTAAAGCAAAACTTTACGTTTTCTAAAATCTAGAAAATAAGCTTACAGAAATTAAAAGCTGTTCTAATCTTCAGATCAAGGAAGGACTTTAGTAAAAGACATACCAAGTGATACGTGATGATTAATTAGGAACAATATTTTAATAACTTTTTACAGCAATATTTACCATACATGTTTTCCAGAGCTTTCCTACCTAATGATGTCCATGGCTTGATAAATGATTTCAGATTGGTCTACTCCAATCACTTTCTTTGCACCTGCTTTGGCAGCAAACATGGAGAGTATTCCAGTTCCACAGCCAACATCCAAAACAACCTGAAATGAGTAAGCAACATATTTTTTGCTTCCATTTATTTCTTTTGCTCTGATTTTTCTACATGTCTTTCTACATTAGTGACATAACACGTTCTAACCAAAGAACAAGAAGTTAGCATCAGATTTCCCTACTACATTCAGATATCTAAGTCAAATCACAATTCTAACTTCAGATCTTCTACAGGATCCTCTGCCTCTTACAGAGGGGCAATAAGGCAGACTAGCTGCTGATGAGCTCATTCACACAAGAAAAATCATTCTAAGTAATTATTCAGGAAACAATTAAGAAGTTACATAAACAGGTGAAAGAGAAATTAGAGCCTGAAGAATTGTAATATTAGTGAATCATTCTAACAACTCGATTTAGCACTGACTCTGAAAAACCACATTCTAACTTTGCAGTTTCTCATTAAGTCTATTGAGAAATTTTAATTCTTTCCAGCAGTTTAATTCCAACTGTAACACAAGAAGGAAGATAATGTATATGCAAACATACACAAAACCCAAAGCCTTTATATATTCCTTAAGTATATAGATCTGTTAAGTATTTTCAACAAGTGGAAAAAACATTCACAAATTCATCCCTCAACATAAAGAATATCTGAAGTCACTGAAAACTCGCATCTATTGCATAAGAAAAATGTCTCAACCACTGCTTGCTGAACATTGAGAACGCATTTTCTCAACATTCTTACTGTATCAATATTTATCTTCTTCGCTGGCTATGTCCTTCTTGATCCAAAGTAAATTCACACAACAGTTTCTGTCACGCATGTTAAGATTTCTGACTTCAAAACATACTTCCATGCCTCTGTGTTTCTTTCTCCTCTTCAACTACAGAAACTCAGTGATTTTTAAGAGGTACATATGCTTCAGAAGAAGAATACAAAAGAAAGAAAATCTCTAGTCATTCATAACACTGGTGTGTCTTTCCTACTTGAACTACTGGTAACAGTACTCAAAAAGATCACCCACTAGAAGGATTACCAAGTTATTTCACTGGCTCTCCTTCTTAGCACAGATTCCATTGTTATAAAATGGTCTTCACAGCTTTCATGACATTAACTCTTTCAGAAATGCCATTAATTCATTAAGAGTGATTACTAAGTGATTCATCACATCACTTAGTAATCAATCTCACACTTGAGAATTATAACCCCCCTTTTTACAGAATATTGCAAGGCAATAATCCATCCTTATGCATGAGCTATTGAGACTGCTTAGTTTTAGCACAACAAAAAACTTACATGTGCCCTTTTAAATTTCATGTCACAAGTATTAAGAATTTAATTCTGCACAATAGGTACGCATGGCCAGTACTATATATAATACAACTTACACATTTTGATAACAGATACAGAGCAACAACACTGAAGCCAGCAGGAATTAAAATAGCAATTTACCCTTTGCAACAAAGTGTAAGTTGGCTTCTGTTGTGGAGTTCTGGGAAGCAGCAACTGATGAACTGAATCCCCCCTGCCTTCATAAACAAACTTACTATCTGGAATCAGCCTAAAAAAAATTAGCATCACAGCACTATGCAGGGAGGCTGGCAACAAAAGTTGCAGACAGAGTTAGTTGTTCCACTTGAACTCTGCAGCTTTCTTCCAAAGGGAGTCTATGCCATGACCCATCAGCAGTAAGTGAGGCATAAGTAGCAAGGGCTACAGAAGTGCCTAGGCTGAAGTCTTCTAGAGACAAGAATAGAAGGTGAAGAAATCACTGTTCCTGCAGCTGTTGAAATCTCATGCCCCCAAAATCATCTGCTCTTGCACTTGACCATGGTAGTTAAAACTGCTGAGCCACGATAGCTGGAAGATAAGACAGCATTTGGACAGCTGCCCTGGTCACTTAAAAACCCAGATGGAGCTCATCTAGCCTTAGGCAGGGGATGGGGATGGAGAAAAAGGCAGGGGAGAGAATACGTACAAGCTGGAACACATCTGAGGAATAGAAAGACAAGCTGAAAGATCACCAATTAGCCTAAGGACAAGGGTCTGCAGCCAACACATTCTTGCAGGGATCACATATGGACTCTCACCAGGGATCTGGAACAGCTGGACTGGTGATTTGACTATACCACAACACACTGCAGCATCACATTCTTCTCTGCAGCTGAATCAAAACTGATATTCTTGTTTTCATAACAAAAAAAGAATTACTTCAAATTCAGAAAAACATGGTTTCAGGTAATTTGGTCGGTTAAATTAATTCCAACAATGAACTTTGACTAGAAAAGATGTTTAAAAACCTCATTTTTTTCTCCTCAATACAGCATTGATGCTTGCCTGGGACGTCTGCTCCACAGTAGAAATTGAAATGTAGAAATACTGTTTTTTTAACATTTTTTTTTTCCCCTCTTTAAACAAAAAAAATATTTTGCTGTAAGTGGATCACGTTTCCTTTCACCATGTAAGGCCACCTTAACTGTTCCTATTAGATAATCATATTTGTCTTATTCTCAACTCAAGTACATTTGACAAGTAGATAATAAAGGCAGCAAGGAGGATTCATTTTATCTCTAGTAAGTTATTTTGAAAGCTGAGAGACATCTAACAAGCTGGCTGGTTCTGAATAAAGCATGCATAATATACATAGATACTCCATTTTCACCCAACTCACACAAGTTCACTTCCTAGGGAGGCTTCAGATTAGTAACAGAAGTTCAAATAAGCTATTTTAATAAACTTCCCCATCTACTCTCACAGCTGTCCTTTTGGAAACAAAAAGCTTAACTACACACAAGAAAGTTTTGTTTCTTTATTAAAGTTTATGTTTTGTTGGATGAACCATCCAGCTATCTGATCATTCATATCTTTCAAGTAACTGGCAACATCATGTTTTAAGATACTTTTGCCTGTTATCATTGTAATGAGAAGCTTAGCCATGTTTAGTAGAAACAGGCTTATGATACAAGCTGAAGCAAAAATAAAAGTTCTTCCTGTAGTTGCTAAAAGAAATCTGATTAATGTAAAGAGTAACTATCAGATGGGCACACCTTCATTTCCTCCACAACTATTAAGTCTTGCTGATTAACAAAGTATCAATCAAAATTCAAATAAAAATTAGAAGTCATGCGCTTCCATAAACTTGCCAGCTGAAAAACGGTAAGCAGTAAGCAGATGAAAGCTACACCAGAAGAGAAGCCTACGCAGTATAACTCAGAAGACATCAAACTCATCAGAAACAGCCAAGCAAAATACATAAGACAAGCAGGTCACAACTGCACTGGGGTCGTAACCACAGTAGGATCATAAAGGCAGGCCTCTTTTTTCCCCACTGCAAGTGAAATACTAGCTGCTGGTTCGAAGTCCCTTAGTAATAACCTAGTCTGGATACATTAAACAACAATTCAACAAGTCAGTTGCATGTGAATTCTTCCCCAGTTCTAACTACTCAGTGTTTCCAAGATGTCTTTACTGAAATCAGGCACACATTGAAATTCACTTAAATTCTGGTTTAGCCCCTCTAAGATGGATTCTGCTTAATATACTAGAGAAGAAAGGCTAAACTAACCCCGCCAACATAATTAATGAACATCCTGACACAGCACACACAACAATGACAATAGCAATCAACACTCCTGTTATCAGCACTATCCACTCTCCAGCAGCCGAATAACATTCTATCACCTAATAAAGGCTGAGTATATTAAATCAAATCTTGCCAGCGCAACACTCTATTTCCAAAGCCACAAAGTAGCCAGTCTGTATCATTTCCACCACTTTAAGGAACAAAAACAAAAAAACCCAAACCTGGAAATTACTGATTTTTCTGAACGGTTTACCTACCTTGTCCTTGAAGATATGTGGATTTTGGTACATGAAGTCACGATAGCTTTCTGTACGCACTTTATCCTATGATTTAAAGCAAAGACAACTATGTTCGTTTGGCTTATCTGTATACAAGATACTGTTCAAAAATGCTGAGCAACTGGCTTTTAACCTGGCCTACAGATGTTTTGTGGCTACTGCATTTATAAGGACCCTACAACAGTGTAGTTCTACAATTCTACACCAGTGACATTCTGTACTACAATTCTTTAAAATTTACTGCCTAAGCAAATCAAGTCAGCTGAACATCTAGAAGTGGAAGAAAAAAAATAAAAACAAACACACAAAAAACCAAGACAACTTATACCATACTGGCCTTATGTGTTTGATTTTCGGATGCTTTAAAAGTTCTTAATAAACATCTAAGCAGTTATAGTATCTTAGTGTATGAAAGCTAGTGGCACTGCTCAAACCACCAGCATAGTGATGTATTGATCCATTTAATATGTATCAGCCGGTACACAAATTTACAGCTAAGAGTCAGTTTTGGAATTGCTGTTGCAAAGCAAATGTTAGAGCAATGAAAAAACCTCACAAAAGTAATCTTTACCTAGGAAATATGGTCTACAAATAATACTAAAGTAGAGAAATAAATCATGATTATATTCTTCTATTATGGCAGATAATTTATATATTTTTTCTAAAAATTAAATAAGTTTCCTCTAGTGAGGAAGAAAAAAGTGTTTTATTAGGAAAAAAGATCAAGTTGAGAACAAAGGACATGTTCATAAAAATTATCAAGACAAACTGAGCTATTCTCAATCTTGAAAAGCATAAAACCCAGGTAAAGGTTAAAAAGGGTCATCACACATACAGTCCAAACAATTTAGAAAATCATACTTTGAGTAGGTACTTGAAAGTACCTACTATGAATAAAAAAAGTGAATCCTTTAAAATTATATTTGATTACTATAACATTGTATTGAGAACAACTATTTTTGGTAGTTCACTTCTATCACAGTATTTGCTGAAACAACCAAAATAGTGTAAAAAAAAGCTCAACATCAATCACTAGTGCAGTCAGCTGGAAAGCTTTCAGCCCTACATCCTGCCCACTCACATTGCCTCAGCACTGCCCCTGCTTAATCAATACAGTGCTAGCTCCTGGCTCTCCTATATGCACTACTGCTTGAGTAACCCACAGTCATACACTTTCAGGTCTCTCTTTCACTCACTATTTCCATGGCATGCTTTTTTTTTTTTTTAAATAAAATGGCAAGAAATTTCACTAAGATAATATTCAAGACATCCTCAAGAAGAAAAATAAAAGGAACAGGGAAGCAACTAGCCATTTCACTGCTGTGAAGTAGCAGGTATCTTTCCCGTATTTGAAATACATGCAGTAAAAGAAACAAACTTTGTGCTGTCACTACCAGGCATAAAGGAAAAAAAGGTTCCAAAACAAGATGTTGTCAGACATCAAACACAGACAGCCTCCTTTCTTAAAACTGTAAATGTAGCAAGTTACTTGCTGATGTAAATAAGGTTGATGCACAAAAATTAAAGTAATGTCAGGCACACAGCAAAACATTCCATTTATACAGGTTAAAAACCAATGTTTTCCTGTTTAGAAAGAAGTCAGAAGTCTTCCCAAAGGCATTCTGACAAACATTCCCCAAAACCAACAGAACACGATTTTTTAAAACCAATCTTCTGCAGAGATGCAGAATTGCTAAGAACTTTAGTAGCAAACAAAAGCTTCCTCATCTATTCCCTGTGACATCTCAAACTCTTTAATTTTTAACACAGCTGACTGCCAAACCCAACCTCTACCATTTATCTTTGAGATTTTGAACCCATTTCTCTAGTTTATGCATTTTGCATAACATTCCTTTACCTCTGCAGAAGTGCTTTGTTCTTCCACAACACTCCCTCCCCCTTATAATCTACCTCATGCTTATCCTATTCTTAACACAGATTCATGAGTGTTTCTACAGTGGGGCCACTAACTGATTTACAACACAAAAGGATACATACAAACTACCTGTATGGACCAAGCTACTTCATAACTTCATATTCTATCCATACATGTATGCAAGAATTTTATTTATTTCTGCCATAAAATGATAAACCTGCTTACAACACTCTTAACTATGACCTTTCCTCTGAAAAGAAGCGTTAAGGGATTTTGATTTGCATGCCAATTTGAACTTTTCTTTTATAAAGTTTAAAGGGCATATACAGGTTTCCTTTTGAACAACTCAGACTATTTTCCATCATCTTTATTATATAAAAGGTGCACACAATTTTTCCAGGTGTTCAGTGTTGCATTATCAATACGTAGGATGGTGCACAAATACCTACAATTTCAGTTCACTTAATGCAACAGGAAACTACAATATTTCATAATTGAGTTTGCTCTACAAATTCCAATTGTTTGGAAAATATAAATTTAGAAAAATTCACTGTCTGTACCACATGATTTCATTCATCTTTTAAGTCTACATGAAAAGCTGATTCTGCCAAGGTAGAGCTGTAGCATGGAAACGGCAACATTTCAAAACATATTTCTGTGGCAAATGATTTTATGTACCTAGTGCTTCCTGTACAGTAAACAGAATTTATACAAAGGGAATAAAACTGAAAATAGGAAATCAACCAATCTCCCAGGGAAAAAACTATTATGCATAGAAAGGGTTAAAAATGCAGCTGCTCTGCAGTATATTTACAGGCCCGCAGCCCACTTCACTCCATCTTTCCTCTTTAGTCCTACTAAGATGCAGTCGAAATCACTTTCTAACCTTAAGCATCTCTTCATGTATCCCATAATGCCCGTAGGAGCTGAAGTAAACGCTATCCTCATCCTCGTGAAGGTCTGCAATGGCGCTGGATGACGAGCTGCTTCTGACATCTGCGTTCATCACGAAATCCTGCGCAAATTGTCTGTAATCAATTTGAAATATACTCTTGAGACGTGCTTAAGAGACCACAAACGGGAGGCGGGGGCTTGAAAGAGATAAGGAATCCAGACCGCAACGGGCCTTCTACAACAATGGGCCTCGCATAGGCTTTAAACGCGCACAACCTCCCTCTGCTGGCATCTGGAGGCCGTTGCACGATGATCCACCGCTTGGTGCATTGCCCATCAGCATTTCTCTCACTTCAAGCAGCAAACATCAGCACCGATACATTCACTGTATTTATCTATGTGCCAGCCACAATTCATATATTTCTATTTTTATGTAGGAATTCTCTGTTCTGCACTTGCTAGTCTAGTACAACAGCTAGTACCACAGAGGTAAACACCTACAGGGCAACACCGTAGGTCATGTCATGCAGACACAGACTCGGTAAAGCAAACAACACTCGAGAACAATACAGCATACATCACTGAATAACTCGTGGACAGCTGAATAAAGTACTTTAAAACTGAAGTATTAGGGTGGAAACAACTTCTTCATAAATGACGGGAGAGACTGGCAAGCTTGGAAAATCATTTCCACAGCTATTATTTCATACTCATTTAGAAGGCGTCCCCACAATCCAGGCAGTTGCACAACTGATTCTGAACAGCCAGTCATTAAAACACCTAACATTTTCTCCAATTTTAGGGAGCAAAATCTGCATAATATAATCATGTTGCAACTGAGACAAATTACAGTTGCTTAGTCTCCTAGGAAGTCTTGGCTGATAAGTTATGTATGAGAAAGCTCCTGTACCTAGCTTTTTTATTCCAGAAGTTTCAACATCAATATGAATTACAGCACATAGGCTACTACAGTGTAACTGGTTCACCTGTCTATAATTTCAAAGCAGGCTGCTTCATCACATCTACACCTGGCTATTTTTGCTGCTAGTTGATCCCTTCTGAATTAAAAAACCTGCACTGAAAAATGGCAGTTAAAGGGTTCCTCTTATATCAACAGACAGTCTGAGGAACAAACCTAAAAAAGGAATATGTAAGGCTGAATGAAGCTTACAGAGCTGAAAGGAAATTGCAATTGAAGACCTGAAATTCTTCTCTTTTAAATGTAAAAGAAGGGAACAAGAGTAAAGCAAGAAAACATACAATCAAAACAAACAAGTTTGCCAAGTACAGTCACAGATTTCTCTCATTCTCATGTTTTATGAATTAATGCATAACATAAATATAAATGTATCAGAAAAGTGCTGCATGCTGTCAAGCACTACTTGCAAAAATTAAATCCAGTTTAAAATAAAACAGCCAATTCTGTCACAGTTGTTGGGATTTGAAGAAGTGTATGAATTAAGTTTGGTCAATTCAGTTTTTCAGTGCCTGATCACAGTAGTTACCTAGAAATGGCATTTCCATATAGCACTTAGTCTTGGATGATCTCAAAAGAAACTTAAATTCCTGTTTTTACACATGTGCATCATTAACCTGCATTCTGAAGTCCTCAAGATTTGTAAGTATCACATACAGCTATTGAAGGAACTGGATTCCTCTTAAAAAAAAAATGGACGGGGAAAAAAACAAACGGGAACAAAAATCTCTCTCAAGATACTTTAAGTCTTGTATTTAAGCTGATAATACCTCCCTCTTCTCCACTGTGTACGTCTTCAGTACTTAAATTCAGATTTAAAGGGCTAGTGGAAAAGCGTTTGAAAAAACAGAGTGGTCTGAAGCAAAGGACACATTTCTAAGCGGTGTGTTTGTCCAGCTTTCCTAAGCATACTTTGCCCTTGTCATTTATGCAGTTTTTAGAATTTTACTGATCATCAACAAGAGAAAAGTTTAACCCATATTCCCAACACAATATATGAGTTTTATTCCATTGTTATATTCTACATCTTTCAATTTCTGTTGGTCTTAGAAGCGAATGTTTTATCTTGTCTAAAACACACCAGATGAAAAAGGCTCAGCTCAGGCACTTACTTCATTTTCTGAAGATCATCTTGTGCTCGAGCCAAGGCTGCTTCTGCAAGTCTTGCTCTGTGCTCCGCATGTTTTAATTGTGTAAGGAGCACTGTGGTATCATTTAAGCCATTAGAACACAAGATGTTTGTGGGTTCACAGAGATCTTCTGTATCTGTTGAAACGGACAACGAGAGAAAAACAAAGTGAGGGGAAAAAACAAAATCCTCCTTATAAACATAATGTTACCAGTATTGCTGTAGAGATCGGAAAGAAAAACACGATGGAAAACGCATTACAAAAAAGGTGGAAGAACCAGCACAACAGCAAGGTGCTACAAGGGAAGGGAAGTGGATCACTCACCCATATCACAAGATCCTGGGTTCACAGGAAAAAGGTCACCAAGGAGGGATCTCCAGACCAAGATCCTTCCTCAGGGGCAGTCAGCCCTTAAATGAGGCCTAAGAGCTCCTGCCCTTCCAGTCACACAGTGAATTGCCTTCACCTGTGCTCCCAGGGCTGACTAGGTCTTTCCTCCAGGTGCTCAATCAGTGGTTCAGGCCCCAACTCAGCAGTTCCCATACAATTGCTATTTCTGTCTTTGGACAATCTGTATAAGTAGATATCTTCTTCAAGAAAAATCACTGAATTTGACAGAACTAACTGCAGAAACTCAGTAAAAGCAAGATCCTAAAAGCGAACTCAAAGTTAGGAAAACAAATAAATCCTGAACTGAGATTTCTTTTAATAGCTGTCAGCAGTTAAGAAAACAATGCTACTACATTTCAGGATGTAGTAAGAAGCAATTGCCAACTTATCAGGAAGAAGACCTCATTAACAAAATAAAAACATACCTATGTTTCTTTTATTTAATGATAGCAGGCCAACTATTTGTTCCTCAAGTACAGATACTTAAAATACAATTTGGAGAAGCTCATCGCATAATCCATAACTCTTAGCAATTGCAAAGGCAGTTGAAAGAACCACACACCTCTTAAGTCTGTAACTTGGGTAAAGAGCACACATTGGGCAGGAGCATATCCAGTGAAATGTGAACTAAATGCATGCCAGAGGACATTGAATCTGTGCTATTAAGCAGCAAGACTTGTTACGGAGAGGGAAAATTCCTGGAGAATTTAAATATCTTATAGTTAGGTAAAAGAAAGATGTACAATCAATGAAGTGCCAAGTAAGAAGAGAGTAGGAGGATCATAGGCTGCAAAACTAAGTTCAAAAGTCAGACTGAATTCCCACAAGATTTCTAGCAAACAGATTGTAAAAACCACTGAAAAGCACAACTTTTATCTTACACTTCCTTTGTCCAAAGACAATCTACATAAAAGATGAAGATGTTTTCAACACGATAAATTGATCACTCCTTTCTTCTACTGTAGATTTTTTATTCAAATCATTTAGTTTTAAGTATCTATGTTTAGAAGATTTAAAAACCTCATGGAAGTTTCACTGAAATTTCGGTGGAATACTTTGATCTGCTTAATTACTACACACAGCATCTCAACTACAAACATATTTAAGGTAAGTGAATGCAGATAATAAACAATGCTACAGAAATCCCAGCCATTAGAAACTAACAGACAATGTGTGGTAGAAATATCAGAGTGATCTAACATCCTAACAAACTATTACGTGGACTTTCCTAAGTGTACTCAAGTTAATTTCAGCACAGCAATGGTCACTTCATACGATGCAAACTCTGCGAATATCACATTTACTCCATGACACAGTACAGTCACACTGAAATACAATTACTTACCAAACTGAAGCAGGAGATCATCTTCTAGCTCCGGTTTCAGATATTCCTCTCCATCCCAAGGCAGTGGGCTGCTGAGTGAATTCAAATATGCTGGCATAGGTTTCTAGAAGAAAGGAGAACAGCACGTAAGCTAAGTTCCTTTGAAAACACTAACCCTTCAAGTCCACTTAAGAAAATAAGACAAAGGTCTTTTCCTCCGCTCATTAAAATAAACGTGGCATTACCAAAGCAGTTTTATAGCAGGGGCTGAGAAAGATACTGCTCTAAAGCACAAGTAGGCAGAACAGTAAAGAAATTAACTTCTGTCTTCCATCCTGGCTCTGACAACAAGTGTCCAGAATAGCATACTGACACTACAGCCATGGTGACCAGAGAATAGCATAAAGATACATCTAGAAGCTAGTCTGGGTGGCAAAACCCAGGCAGCTACAGGATCATGGAATCCAGTACAAGCAGCACAGCAGACTGACAGATACTGAAAGATATCTTTAGGATTGCACTGCTACCAGGAATCAAGTTTACTCAGGTGCTCATCTGTGTCAGGCTCACAGCTTACAACAGGGGTTAACTATGAAGCCAAGATCCTAATAGTGCAAAGTCCTTCTACATGTGCAGTGCTTTAGGGACCAATTTCAGAAACGCTACATTCACTTGCATGAGGCCAATTAATACATTTAGGAAAAGGAGAGGTCAGATTCTGGACCAGTTTTTTTCATTCATATGATTTACTCTGTATAGCTAGTTATGCCTTTACTTAAAACCTTGGATTGCTATTTAAGGTTTGAAAATTCAGTTAAAAAAAAAAAAACTTGCTTAACTGTGCAAGATGTTCTTTGTTATAAACCTAAACATCCATGGAACAACCAAAGAATCTATGTTCAAATCACCATAAACTCAAAAACTAGCCAAGCCTAACTTAAAACCATAGGTTCCCATCAGCCTTTCTTGTTATTTTTGCAGAGCTTAATTCTACATTCTGGGACCTAAGCTTCCAAGCACTGCAGCAGAGTCCTGCCTGGCTCACATTCACAGGAGAGCCTTTTTTGTACCACACTTCATCACCAAGAAACTTCCGTCACTGAGAGTGACCCCTGTGCCTGAGCCAGACATCTAAGTCAGAGGCCAAGACGAAGTAACACAATAGCACAAGAGAACATAGCATGAGCTTTTTGCAAGTACGAAATTTAACTCATAGAAACAACGGAAGTCGTTAAATAAACACACTTAAAATTAAAACAACTTCACAGTTAAAATGCTCACACCTAAGTAAACAAAGCAGTGGCTATGGAATCTTATTTCTAGAAATATCATCCTGGATTCCATACAGTTATTTTTAAAAGGAACGTTGAAAGCACAGTATCTTGATTTCCCATTCTTCAGACATCAGCTACAGAAGTATTACATAGTACACTTACCTTCAGCCTGACAAAGTTTATTAGTTTAATGTATCCGTAAAAATCAAGTCCTGGAAAGAAAAAAAAAAACAACCAACCAGACAGCTTGTGTTACTGAAAATCCACATTTTACAGTGGTATGATTAGTAATTACTTGTTCAATTGGCCAGCTTCCCTTTACAGTGTAAATCATGAACTAGTACAGATTTCCTATCTTAGATTTGCCATCTACAATTCTGCTTTTTCTAGGACCAAACCATGAAATTCTCATCTTTGGCACAAATACTTTTACCACATGTCAAGAACAGAAAACATGCAAACTCGTCTCACTAGCAAGTATTTCCTTCATTTAGCAAGCAGCTGTACATCAGAACAGCTGTATTTGCCTCGTACCAGGCCACCCTGCTGATATTGTAGAGTGCTGTGCTCCTTTGTTAAAATTTTGAGCTTTCTGCTTAAAAAAAAAAAAAAAGAAAGAAAAAAAAGAAAAAAAAAAAGGTAAATTGTCCCAACTTATCAAGAACACACACTTATAGTGATTTAAAACTGCCACCTAGCTAAAAAAGATCAACTTACTATAATTATGGACTTTTCTCAACAACAGAGGATACCATATAAAGCCAAAATATCTTCTATTGGGTTTTAGACTGAAAGCAGAACGGATGTTAGAATTTTACATGCAGATTTCTAACCACTTCATGGAGTTCCCATCCCCTCATCTCTCCTTCCATTTTTAACACGCACACTCAAAGTAGCACAACTCCGATCCTCCTTCCCTCTCTTCCGTTGTCTAGTTTTCCTCTACTAGCAGTAGGACACGACTTTGAGGCTCAGCAGTTCAGCACTTTAACTCTTGTAAAACACCATCCCCTAGCTTCACATGCATCCTCATCTACATTGCTTCCTTCAGTCATCACCTTGGCCCAAATACACAGGAGTCTTAAGCAAAAGTCAACCTTAAAAAGTCAGTCTTCGAAAGAACGAAACGAGCACTAGAGGGCTTTCCTATGATAAGCCCAAACATCACATAGCCCCGTGCAAGACAGGTGAATAGCTCAACACTATTTACAGCCATACACTCTTATTCCAGCAGGCAGCACCTAGGGAGATGAAGCAGACAGTGGAGACTCAAAATGAGACAGCAGAGAGCTACTAACAAAAGTGAGGTTGGTAGGAGCTCTCTCAGTAGATAAAACATGCAGGTAACAACCAGCATGAACGTATCACTTAAGCACTCAGCTGGAAAGCTCCTCTTTATCTTGGAATCCTCTCACCCAACATGAAATCTGTTAGTATTAAGTCGATCTTCACCATTTGTTTTAAACAAGATGCTGATACACAGGTATCATAGAGAAGCGAGAAGGACTTACCGTGCTTTCTGACCACATCACGAACATTAAACTGATGCTCTGTGGTACAGTGGGAGAACACATCTTCAGGGCTGCTGAGCCACCTGCAAGCAGAGAGTTACCGAGTACACAGCACTGAAGTGCTACTACCTTGGAGCTGTACTGCGCTTAAAACGCTGCGTTCTTACACAAGGGGATAGCACAGCAGAAGGGCAGGGACACAGGGAGGGAGGGTCGGAAGTCCCCTGCTGCACGCAACGCCTCTCCCCCTCCAACAGCCGGCGTGTGCAGCGGCATCAGCAGGCAGCGCTGCCCCACGCCCGCCCTTTCCCTGAGGAGAAGCTCAGCCCTGAGAGCCACTCACCTGTCGCAGAAAAGGCAGAGGGCATGCAGCCCCTCGCCTGCTCCCTGCTCCTCCTCCTCCTCCCAGGCCTCCTCGCTGTCGGACAGCTCAGCCATCTCGTCCTCCCGCGCGGGCCCTGTAGGCACGGAGCAGTGACCTTTACTCACAATGTGTGTGTGTGGGGGGGGAGGGGGGTGTGAAGAGGCGCGCGCCGAGTACCCACCCGCGCAAGCCGCCCCCTCCGCGCGCGAGCCCATCCCCGCGCCGCGCCCCACGTGCACCGCTTCCGGGCCGGCTCCACGCCCCGCCCAGCGCGTCAGCGGAACAGAGAGCGGAGCCGGGCGGGGCAGCGCGCCTCCTGGCGGCGCCCTCCGGGAGCGGGAAGCTATAGCGCGGCCGGCCGTTATTTTTCAAACGTGAGAGCGCGGCGGGACCGCTGCGCGCCTCTGCGCCGCGGTGGGAGGGCGGCCGGCCGCCATCTTGCGGCGCGAGCCGGGAAGCGCCTGCAGCGAGCAGCGGGCGGGGGGGCGAGGGGCTGTGCGAGCAGCGTCCGCGTGTGGGGAGACTGAAATAATGGGAACCGCATCTCCTAGCTGGCTTTTAAATCAAGTTTAGGAAGAGGTTTTCAGGACTACTGCCCACGGTCAAATGCAGAAAAGTAGTTTAACGAAAGTTAAATACAAAAAAATAAAATAAAGTCAACCTGTGGTGGCTGAGGGACTGGAGGAGCTCGGGGCTGGGGTTTGTCCTCTTTGCTGAGGTGAAGGCTTTGTGTCCTCCAGCAGCTTCAAGTGTACCAATCCACATTAGCACTAGTAGAAATATTTCCAAAAATAATGGAATTTCTGTTCTGCCTACCGTTTAAAGCTAACAAGACTTCTGAATGCTGCACTAACTAAACCGATTGGAGCTACCACCATTTTGCAGTTACCAGCAAACCCAAAGGGACATGAGAAAATCCAAACACAGAAACTGATTTCGGATATGACCAGAATGACAGATTTTAAAAGGGAAAGTCGTTCCCAGAGCTATTAAATCAGTCTCCTTCACAAATCCTGTTTTGTTTTTAAATTCTGTATCCTTTCAGCATTACTTCTTGTAGACAGGGCAATATACGGCACTGATTCTGCAAATGCTGCTTCTCCGTGTAAAGCAATACTCCTCATAGAATTTGTTTTCCTTACAAAGTGATTCACGACTACTCCTTGCCTAGAAAGCAGTGCAAAATGCTGTTAATAAACACTGCATGCCCCCAGTGTGCAGAAGAAACCTAGGCAAGCCAGATGCTGCTACCTCTGCTCCCAGATAGGGTCTGATCCTAGGGAAGAAACTGAAGTGACTCAGCGTGATAAAACACACTTTTCCTCTCCTCTTACTCAAGCAGCTAATCACAGAAATAGATCCAACGGCCACTGTTGTGCAAGCAGTCCCTGGCTGATAGCAGCAAGGAAGGAACAGCAGCTTCTTTGTGTTTTCCTGAAATTCTCCCCCACTGAAGGGGCGAGGGGTCACTGATTGCATAGTCTTTGCTCCATTGCACACCCTCAGCTATTGTTGAGCCCACTCAGAAAGCAACAGACTGAATGTGCTGCCCAGCCTTGGAACTGAATCTTTTTTTTTTTTTTAAATTGCTTGAAATAAGATTCTCAATAAACGTAAAGCACCTGTTCATCCAGAACAATGTCTGTAACTCGTTGGGTGAAGACTGTATGAAGTCCTGCAGCTGAAGTACACAGTTTACACCAGAACCTTTTGGAATATGATCATCTTTGTTACCATCTCCTAATCCTTATAAAGGGATTTGCATGGTACAGGAAGATTTACAATGTAATGGATTACTATTCCATAATCCGGGCCAAGGGGAAGAAACTTCAAATATTTACAATTTTTTTGGACTGCATTTCAAACCTTTTTTTCAGCTCGAGAAAGACAACACTGGGGAGGCTGTCCGAGGGTGTTCACACACCAAATACAGTGTCCTCATATTGCTTGTAGGCCATGTAAGTTTGTTCTCTACCTGTGTCACCACCATGCTTGTCATTATTCAGAAGCACAGAAAGTATGTTAATAGAAAGCAAGCGAAGCATTATGGAGCAAACTATTGTTAGCCTGCTATCACTTTACCTTATGTAAATTACACTGGGAAAAATAAGAGAGAGAAAATGTTTTTAAAAAAATGCTAGTAAACCTAATTGCTTCTTAGTCCGTTGCATAGGTCTGAGTTTATATAGCAGTTACATTTTTCAGTTTTAACCACTCAAGGTCCCGAGCAGAACAGACAATTACACAGAAGCTCAAGACTGAAAAGAATTGTTCAAAGGCACTGCCTATCTGGAAAGGCCCAAACATCTGAAAAGTTATCCTACCCTCCTTTGATACTAAACCCATCCTGCTACATGTACATGCTAAGAATGATACTCCCAAAATCACACGTACAATGACAGTTACTATTTTAAATTCAGTCTTCCCATCCCAGTTTGTTGGACTTTCTATTAGTGATGCAAACTCTTTGGAACAAGCAGTCTTTGATCTATAAGCAGATACAGGCTTTTCCAATATGACTTTATGATGTCTAGCAACAAGGAGGTTCTTACAACACTGTCACTGCCCAACATCACAGCAATGTAATGCACAGGTGCAGGAGCAGCAATCGATGCAACAGAAAGAGGTACAGAAATCTCATGTTTTGCAGAGGGGCATCGCTGCAAGTAAAGCATCATTAATGCCAGTGACTTCCTTGCACCTTTATTACCTCTCAGCTGAAGGGTGAGTTTAGACTCTGTTAATTAAGAGCAAAGAAAGATTCAAATGAAGCATAAAACAAAAAAAAATTAGTGCCAGTTAGCATACAGTGGGAAGCAAGATGTGATATGGTGAATAGTTATAAAAAACTATTCTTTATCCTCAGAGAAAGCCACTAGTATTGAAAGAGGGATCATGAATCTGGATTTACATGCTCAATTGGTTTTTAGAAATTTCATAATGATGACTATGTTTCCCCTTAATTCTGAACTAAGAGAACTGGGCTGTGAGGTATTTTTCATCTGGGCAGATACCCAGAGGACTCTGTGTAGGGCTCATGCTGACGGTAGGGTGGGGATAGGATTACGTTTTACAGAGAAAGCAAGCCTGTATCTGCAGCCAGAGTGGGGCTGGAAAGGGGCTGCCAAAGCAAAGCATGGGGTACAAAAAAACACTGCTGTTACCAGTTTTTCGTCTGGGCAGGTGGCTGCTGGCTTGCTTTTCAGGCTCACCCTGGAATTATGGCTGGGTTATGTTACCAAGTGTGGGACTCAGTATGTTGCACAGATAATTTTCACCAATCACTTTCCTTTCTTTCTCTGTTTTCTCTGCTTTTACAGTCAAGCAGCATTTCTCAACCTGTCGGAGAATCAAAGTCAATACAGGGCATCTCTTCCTGTCCATCACACAGTCCCTCTGGAACTTAGGTGACAGCTTTTATCCTTACATTTGAATACTGTCTCAAGGCATGGTTAGGTAAGATGATCCAACACATTATTTTGCTACCAGGCAGGGAGCCCTGCCATCTCCATTCCTCTGCATCCATTCCTCTGACCACTTGGTACACTGACTCATCTTTCTAACTTGGCAGAAAACCAGTCATCCTGTGCTTGCAGAAGGGGCAAAGGGCAGTGTTCCTCCACTGCAGAGTTGCTGCATCTAGGGGCAAATCTACAGTGTTGAAGAAGGAAATAAAACAATAGAAATAATAAATTAAAAGAGCATTGGTACACATTTTCATTGACATTAAGAGAACCTACAGCCTAGCGCCTAGATTTCCACAGCTTGCTATCTTTAAAAGCTCACCTGAGAAGCAAGTAGAGGAAGAGTGTGAAATTTTGTAGGTTATATAAGATATATAAATAATAGGGAGCAATATAATACAGTTGTATTTCTCGTGTCTTCTACATATACTGTGCAAGTGATTTGCCTTTAATGTGTGTTAGATTACAGCTCAGACCATTCTTTCTGTTTTGGTGGGTGCAACAAAAACACAATTATTTCTTTCTCCAGCTCCACTCTCCCTAATTTGTGGCTACCCCAGCAGCAATCTTGATGAACATGAGACGCTTAAATGTCAGAGAAAGTGGAAAAAAATCAGAAAGTAGAATCAAGCATAGGATTAGACCCACTGACACTGCTTTTCTTGCAAAATCATTTTTGCTTTTTCAACAAAAATGTAAGAGAGTATAGATCACACTGCATTTTTTTATAAGTAAGTTTCATACCTAATTGAGCTGAATTCAGTTAGTTATTTGCAGCAATTAATGTACTGTTTTAGCTGTGTTTCCATATCTGGAAAAATGACAATGACTTCTACAGTGTTTTGACAATACACTGCTGGGGAACATTTCAGGAGTTTGAGGTTTCACACCTTGAAAAACTTTGAAAACACCTTGCAGAAGATACCAAAAAGTCTGGGAGAAGTATTTTCTCAGACAATCTAGATACCCCAAAGGCTTCTCTAAACAAAGTCGGGAGAATTACTTAAACCTGCACAAATAATGAAAGTAAACAGCAGCACAATGTGAAGGTGCTATCAAAAGATCTAAAAAATAAAAATAAAGCAGGGAAACTAAGGAATCTGCTGCTAAGCAAAGATATTAAGTAGCATTAATCTAGTACTTAGATTTTTGTGCCAGCTTCTTCCCAGATTATCTTGTCTTTTGACAGATTTTTACTCATTTTCAGTTCATTTCGCTGAAAAAACTAACAAGAAAATGGAAATATCCTTCAGTAAAACTGCAAGTTCTTCTGATAAATATTAATTTCCACTTTTTTTTAAAAAAAAAAGGTGCTTGTTTGAGGTATTATGAGTAGTAGCTATGTGTGTTAAATCTCCCATTCTTCGCATCAGCTTCTTTTAAAAAAAAATAAATCAGCCAATCAGAAGTGCCTAGACTGACGCTGTCTCCCTCGGCTAATCCAAGGCCAGTAGAGGGATAATTTGATTAAACTGAGACCCTAATTTATTTAGCTTTAGTTCTGGATCAACCTCTCCTTAATAGAGTGCTGTCGTCTCCAATTGTTTGATGAAAATTAAAGTGACATAAATACCATGGGACTTTTTCAATCTGATTAGTCAGCTAACTTGCATCAATACTACCCCAGCCATCAGGCGCTGGCGTCCTTCCTTTCACCAGCCTCACTAACAACTGACAAGTTCTCCTTGAAGAACGGGCACCCACGCTGCCACTCAGACCCCCACACTTAACCCATCATCCGTCCTCAATGGGTCTTGTTTGACAAGGTGCCCACACCTTTTTCCATTGCTGTTCATCAGACAAAGCTAAATATTGTTTTATTAGCAATCAATAGCCTGTTAATCCCAAACAATTTCACAAATCCACTGAGCTCCCAAGCTGATTATAAACGTTTGGGTTTTTTTTTTTTTTAAGCTGCTAAATTTCAGATGGATTTTCTCCTCTCCTTCTGACCCTCCTGCTCTAATATGGGACATTGTAGCTGGTAAGCAAAGCCAAAAAAAAAAAAAGGTCTGTTGTTTTAATGTGGCCTTTAACTGAACATTTACGAAGTTTTGTCAAAGTTTTGCAGTTTGAATTTGATCAAACCTATGCTTTGTGGTGCTGATCAACAGATTTCCTTGCTCCTCCACTTTCTTGGCCATTCATTTGAAACTTACTTAAGAATAAGAGAGCTTCTGAGCCTTCCTTTTTCTTTTACAGCAATAGAGCAAATTCTTGCTTAGTCTGTGGGCTGATGGAATAAGGAGTGAGAGAGGGAACTAAGCTTTTTTGATTTACAATATATAACATGGTAACAAAGCTGAACACTGCACCACTGAACGATGCACTGTTCATGTCCAAGTCAGACAGAATGCTTGGGCAGGCCCGATACACTCTGACAATCCTTTGTTTGCATTTTGGGTCATGGATGTGTGAGGCACAAGGGGAGCCGCATCACAAACACACTTTCTCTTGGATTTACCCATCCTTGCTTGTGCCTATTTGCCTGCCTTCACCCCAGAAATACTGATCATGACAGCTGGTAACATAATGATGGCCCACTGACCATGGTGTAGATCACCAGGCCAAGGCAGATAGGCTCTGCTGGGAGGGACACACTGAGCATATGAAGCTCCTGGAAGTTGATTCTGAGTTTCGAGGCCTGGGGACTTTGCTTAGCACATTTGGTTTATCCTCTGCACATTTCTGTTGTTTCTGTAGGACATGCTCCCTATATCAACAAGAAAAGAGGAACCATTGCAAGATAACATCCCAGCAATGACACCTCAGTGGGTCCAGAGGAAAGCTGCAAGGATACTCAGGGAGCTGGAGCACCTGCCCTTTGAAGAAATGCTGAGGAAGCTGGAGCCTGGAGTAAAGAAGGCTCCAGAGGGGATCTCACTGCAGCCTTCCAGTACTTAAAGAGAGCTGATAAGCAGGAGGGAGACTGACTTTTTACAGAGTCTGATAATGATAGGGCAAGGGAAATGGTTTAAAACTAAAACAGGAGAAAATTATCTTAGATGTTAGGTGGAAATTCTTTACTCAGAGGGTGGTTGGGCACTGAAACAGGCTGCTCAGATTGTGGATGCCCCATCCCTGGCGGTGCCCAAGGCCAGGCTGGATGGGGCCCTGGGCAGCCTGATCTGCTGGAGGCCACCAACCCACTGCAAGGGTTGGGCCTGGGGGGGCTTTAAGGTCACTTCCAACCCAAGCCAACCTGATTCTACAATTCTATGTGTGACTGTGCCAACTTTACTCTTCAGTGCAAGAAAACTAGTAAAAGGTTAGTCATCTTCTTGCTTGACCTGAAAGATTTGATTAAAAAAACAAATTGGACTAAGCACATGTTTTATGCTCTCTGTGCAAGGCTTTAACATACCCAAATTTTGTATTAACTAGAAAATGAAAAGTTATTTTGGCTGATAAATTCCTCTGGGATATCTACTGAAACAAAACAGTTTTTTCCACATCATCAGCCATGAAACAAAATACCAGCTCTGAAATGGATTAGGAAAGTAATGTTTCAAAGGCAATGTTTCAAATTAGTAACTACCAAAAGTGCTTCTCCCTAGCTAGGCACAATTAATGTGAACACATTTGCTCAGAGAACAACCTTCAAATTGCTCCAAAGTGGTCTGTATAGTATCTATTTTAAAAGGCTTTCACATAAACTCAGGTCTTTCATAGGCTTATCCCAAACTCTTTTTCCAATATATTTTCGTTTGGACAACCATTTATGCTGTCAAAAATATCCATCAAAAGTTTGGAACATACTATCAGAAAATACACCTACTTATTTTCAGAAAGGTTGACATTTTAAATCTCAGATATTTTTAACAAAACATGCAAGGTTTTGACAAGACAAATAAAATAGTGTGTTACTTTTTTTCCCCACTTTCTTTCGGCTATTGTGCATAAATAACCCTCTTCTGTTTGCCAGAGGAAAAAATGAGACTGAAGTGTTGAAGTTTTTTTTCAGTTTTGTGTTCTTAAGAACAAACTACAAAGACTAACACACCAGGGAGAGTTTGTTGTTCAATTATTGATCAAAATACATGACCTAAAAGATCTTTACTGTTTTGCTTTAAAGGCAATGTTTTCTATGGGAAAAAAATAATAAATGTATAAATTTATTAGGAAAAACAGAAGTTACAGCTCTGCAAATACTGTTGTTGGGGTTTTTTTAACCAAAATGCTGGATTGTAGCCATAACTCTATGTCAAGATTGTAGCAGCTGCCATCTACAGAAGCATTTTGTTCCATTCCACAATACTGGAAAGCATTATTATGGTTTTGAAGTGAATTCCCTGTGATCCCCACTTAACTATGTTGTTTGGATCTGCAGATCATTTGGTGGACACAAAGAAGCAGCTAAACAAGAGTCTCCAATCCAGGAGCACAGTAAATGCATTACAACAGAAGAAATTAGGCTCTGAACCAACTACAGCTTCTTCAGACAGCTTCAGACCACGAATATGGCGCAGACAGTGAATCCAGGGACCAGACCAGACTGACTCTTAGCTGGTGGATAACTTAGTGTGGCACAGATGTAAGACCTTTTGCATCTCACTTCTGTTTATTGATCTACCCCTAACTACTTACTAACGTAAACATTTTCTCATGCCAGGCTGAGATTGCTGTTACTCGAGAGTTCTTCTGCAGAGGAATAATCTCTGTGAATTGTTACAAACTGTCACTAATTAGAGCAGTTCCCCAGTTCTTACATCACTTGCTGCTAGGACTCCCCTGCACCACAAACCGACCGTTGGCGTTCAATGATGCTCACACCGGTACAAATTCAGATCATCCTACTTGTTTTCTGGAAATCTGACTGGTAGCCAAGTCATACATCTGGAAGCCAAGGCAGATGCTGAGCAGCTGTTTTCCAAGTTACGTAGGCAGGAAGGAGTCTTCCTGCTTTGCTCAAGCTGTCCAGCCCCTGGTTCATTTGGCAATATTCAGAGCACAGAGGATACTGCAGCTTTGCAGTTTTCCTATTAATTGACCAGATATTTTTGTTTCTTAATCACGGTTTGGGGTAGACACTACTTGGTTGTTTTAATGGCCACACTATTTGTGTGCCAAAGTTCTGCCTTCTGAACTTTAAAAGCCCAAAACTGAACAATGTAACACTCAGAGAAGCTGAAGACCAAGTCTGGACCCAGACCCAGGGCATAATTACACTGACCCAGCACCAAATGCAATTCCCAAGCAGATTCATCTGGATGTAGAGTAGTTCAATAAAGCTAAAACTGAGTCTCAGTGGTTTTAAAACTGCTAGCTACTACTAGCTATTAACTTGGCTATTTTATCCCAGACCAGTGCCCCTCATCCCATCAGCCTGTCCTGTTTGCCCCTTACTAAAGTTATGTGTTCAATCCCCAGTTTCCTGCTTTCACTTCTTACTTATTTCTGTTTTGCTACATACAAACCTCTGTGCTTGCCTTATAGGAAACCCTTCTCATGTGGAGGAGATGTTACCAAAATATACTGGAGGAGGGAGGAGAGCGCTGCTGAATACGCAGCTTGAGCTGCTTAAAGGAGAATGGGTGTGACCCTCCAGTGAACCCCTGATTTGTATACAGCAGCAGAGGGCACTAGATAACAAGCAACAATTTTCTGTATATTGCTATAGATCTTCCCGTTCTATCTCAGATACTGTTTGACTCCTCGCCCAGCAGGCAGCTGGAGCTGCCATGCACATAGAGAGCAGAGGGCAGGACAGGGGAAGGGGCTGCCAGCACAGGCAGGTACCACAGCCCAGCGACTCACTGCCAGCAGTATTTCACAGCCTCACACAGCTCTGCCCAGAGCTAGAATAGTGAAACAACTAGCCTCGGGGCCACTTAATGCAGCCACACCTGACTCTGTGAATGCTACTGCTTTGGCCAAACCCCGTGGCCTATCAGCTCTGGTGAAGGTGGCATGGATGCTGTGTGGGCACCTGCCTTTGCATTGGACATTGTGTTTCAGAGGTTTCAGCCTGAACTTTTGTTTTTACTGCTTTTTGGAAATGTCTGAATCTGCTGAATTGTACAGAGTTGTCTGGATATTTGAAGTCTTTACACATCACTTCACTTCAGCAGCCTGAATTTGCTGCCCATAAAAGCAGAGCATCTTGAAAACCTTCCAAACTGTTTAGGCAATGAATTCAAAATTGGAAAGCAAGACTTGGAGCTAGCACTCCAAACAGTCAGGTTTGATTCTTCTCATTTTCTGTGTGGTGCAGGTGAAACAGAGAGCATGGCCTGCCCATCACCACCATGCCCACTTTATATCTCTCCTCCTAATGGGCCAGGCACAGGAAGCCTTGAGTACTTATTGCTAGTATTCCCTGTGCAAAACTAGTCACTTCCTCCGCACTGTGAAAATGTTTCTTGGGCGAATCCTTCTCCTTCCCACACGCGACCTTCGGAGGACACCGGGGGGCAGTGCAGCTCTAATTTGGATCAAAAAGCCATCGGGCAGATGATCTGCGCAAGGGAAAGCAAGCCTCTAGTTTCTACCATTTCCCTCCTTATTTCACACAGCAACCCACCCATAGTTACACCCTTTAAATCAGAGCTGTCTTCCTCAGCCTCCACATTTGCAGCCAATATCTATAATGCCAAAGGGGAAAAAAGATAGAAGAAAAATGAGGAAGAATGAATGGGAAAAAAAAGACAAGGGTAGCATCTTTTTCCTAAATGTAACGAAGTAGCTCTATTGGTGCCACTGGGAACCAAGCCCTCGAAAGTGCTGATCACACACGGTCGCTCTGCAGTGCTACATCACAAGCGCTGATGGCCCCAAAGCAGACCAAGGTGTCTGAAATCAGTCTCTCAGTGGTCCCTAGTAGCAGCTCTGCAGGATGAAGCTCTTCAGGCTTCTCTTGGACTGCAGCAACAAGGGCGCTGCAGGGGCCTGGTGAGGTGACAGGGAAATCCATCAGCTCCTTTTCTCACATTGGTCTGTTTCAACATCTTAAATACTACTGAATAACTCATGATAGGCAGAGCCTCTCAAGAAGATTTAAGACTGTAATAAAAAGGCAGTGCCAGAGGATGCCAGTGTACTGATTTTTTTTTAAATATATTTTTGGAATAACAATTAATTGCCAATAGAATTAAGTGCTTCCTGGAAACGAAGACTAAAAATTCTTCCCACAGTTTGATGCCATCTTGAACAAGGAGATGAAAGATTCCGTTATGGGTCAAAAAGCCATAACTGCAATATGTAAGCCATGGGTGTCCAACCTTCCAGCTTGTCACACTGAGTGAGGAGGAATTGTCTCGGGCCACATATAACATAGATAATATAGTTAATGTATATATGTAACAAAACTTTTATTATTATTATTCATATTTTTAATTAAAACAGCAACAAAAAAAGAGTGCAACAAAAGCATATAACTAGCAGGTTGGACGCATACGATGCAAACTATGCCAAAAAAGAGAAGCAGACTAAGAACGGTCAGTGCATATGGTTTTAAAGTGCGGAATAAGTAAAGGAGATGACCATTTGAAAAAAAAAGTGCTTACTTTTTCCTAATAGCGCTTTGGGCAGATTTGTTCTGCTCTGCTCTGACAGGCCAGCTGGAGAGTTCAAATTTCCTCTGTAAAATATATTTAACTGTCTTCTGCCACATTTATTTTAGTTTATCCATTTTACAGTGTTCCTTCCAACCGAACGCTTCAGTGAAAAGACATTTTGCAAAGTAAATAACTACTACTACCCAAACAAAATAGTCACTGAAGTAACCGGGTAGTTTGGGGCAATAAAGATTGCCTCACTTGGTGCAAAAAAATTCAGTTTTAAGCATGTTTTTTTCCCAAGAACACTGCAGCAAAGTAAACCACTTACTGCTAACAAAAGTCTGTTGTTCACAGGATATTGACTTTAACCAGGCTCTGTGGGAGACCCCACTGATGGACTGCAGAACCTGAGGAATGCGGTGGGTTTGACAACTCCACAAGACTGCTTCTGGCCTGGGTCCTGGCACATCCCACAGTGCTGGGAAACACTTGAAGGCCTCAGCATCCATGAGATGTGTGGTATGCTATCAACAGTACAGCACACAGCACGCTGCACTGCTGCACAGTGCCCACGCACTCTCTGGAGCCACATCAGCGCAGAAGGGTTTGTGCTGAAATAGTTCTTAGGATGAAGTTTTCGCTAAATTCTGGAGTCCATTTGTGATACTTCTGTGGCTTCACCCTTTTGTGGGTATTTTGTTCCTTGGGGTTGCATATACTCATAGAGAGACAGATATTTTAGAAATGATTAGTGATATTTGCAGTCATTATTTTAAATAGTTGTTTTATGAGCTCATAGTTACATAAGCTATATTATATCTTAATTTCTGCATTTACCTTGTATGTATTTCTAATTTCAGCTTACTAAGTATTTAGACTGCAGGGCTGTCAAGAAATCTCACAACCACTTGTCTCCTCAGTTCACCTCCAGCCCAAAGCAGCATTATGATTCTTTAGTGGCAAATACAAATACATGGAGTAGCTTCCCAGGTAGTTATCCAAACCAGGAAAAAGAAACAAAAATGGAAGTCATAGCACTAGGCTAGTGCCGAGGAACCTCTCTTATAAGCAGCATCTTAGACTGGATGACATAAACCTGAGACCTGAACCTGGGACCAGAACCAGAACCCAGCTTCTCCTGGATTCCAAGCAGGCAGAGCACTCTAATGAGATGCCTTGGTAGGAACTTTACACTGGGGCCACTTTCTTATAAAGTCCCAATCCACAAATCATATCTATTTGAAAATAACAAGATAATACCACAGTGCATCTATCTTCTTCTTCTGCAGGTATGTTTATCAGTGAATGTATATCCAAAAAAAACCCAAGTGAAAGTCAAGTAGTAAAAAAAAATCACAGCAGCATCAAGAACCTAAAACAAAACAAAACAAAACAAAACACAAACAAGAAAACGTGAAACTGAGAAGATGCAGTTCAAAAAGAAAGATTCTAAAGAACAACTAAAAAGCACTTATGGAGCTGATGCTGTGGAACTCAGCTGCACTGTATGAAAACACAGCATAGTGCTCTCAACCTCCCCATTTATAACAGGTTTGTAATGTGCAAATCTAACGAAATAAACAGATAACGAAATAAACAGAGTAGACAGTGAAAAATTATAAATAAGTTTTCAGAAGGAAAGAACCATACTAGTAGGTTGAAAGATTGTTATTCCTCAGTGGGATGCTAGAAGTCTTGAATCTGCATTTATACCACTATATATACTATTCGTCACTGCAATCTGTGCTGCTAATTAATGTACTATAGTCGCTTCTTACATAATGAACACCTTTGCCATTAATAAGTATTAACCTATAAACTCTATAATTCCTTTGAATTTTGACCAAAGCCATCTCGTTAGAGTGAATTTAAACAACATGATACAGAGACACAGAGCAAAAAGCGTACAGCAAAGTATCTGAAATTCAGTTTGCTCTGTATGGTATTTTATCAGCAAATTGCACTTTCATGACTCTCAGAGAAAACAGGTGACAGCTGTCAGGTTTTCTTCATGGACAGCAAGCAAAACAGTTTATAAAAGAATTGTGATCAAGTTCACAAAGAATCTTCATCAACATCGGCTTTAGCTGCAGTTATCTGCAAAAAGATCTTCTGTTCTTCCAACTTAATGCAGTTGACAGCAGGAAAAAACGCTTTCACTCTTATTTGCTTGGTTTTGGACAACTTTAAAGATGGCACGATGGGGAACCAGATGATTCCCTAGTATTTTCTTTTGATCTTCAGCACACTTTTATTGTGACCATTTTTTTGTGTATAGGAAAACTCATTTATTGTGGAATTAAATAGCCAAAATCTTCACAATGATGCAATGAACAATGAGCTGCTCTAAGTAATGGTCCCCAGGTATGTTCCTGAGCTGTGTAAAACATTCAGAAAGACAGTGAGTACTGAAGTCTAGAAAACAATCTGAGCATTTACAAAGGCTTCATTAACTTGTATGGTTTTTTAGTTTCTTGTCATTCTATTACATTAATCATAATAATACTTTTAATCACTAATCAAATTTGAAGAGAAAACTGTTGTCTTTTTTTTTAAATAAATAAATGTGACAACTAATCTTCCATTCCTTCCCTACTTCATTGGACTAGTTCTGCCTTCATTCGTAATCATTGCAAAATCCTTCCTGATACATAGGAATGTGGCAGAATGAAAAAAAAAAAAACACTGAGGCTCTATTTTAAAAGCATTTATGTAAGGGGTTATTCAAAATGACAGAATTGTTATTTCCTTTGGTGTTTCAGGAAGAACATTCCTGAAGCAGCCATGCTCTCCCACCACCTTCAGGAGGCTATGTGGACAACTGGGACGGTTTGCAAACAATAAATGTCAAGAATACTGAAGTTATGAGACCATTGCCTGGCAGGCAAACTGTTTTGAAAACTAAGATCCAAGACACATAACCAGTGCAGCTGGAAGATACGGCCAAGATAAAGGGATGGCCATACAGAAATATACCCTGAAATCCTATAATCCATTTGTCCATAACTATTTCCAGTCATCAGAATCAAGAGCAAACAAACAAAGCAATCTGACCTTAGCAGAAAAGATAAATTGAACTGCAAACAACTCCAGCATTCCCTCTCTCTCATCAGCATGCTCCGAATGCCCTCTGCAGCCCACTCGGGAGAGCAGTGGGCGCAGCCAGCGCTATCTGCAAACACAGCAACCCGCAGCCCCAGCCAGGGGATGAAAGCGAGTGCCATATCAATTTCATTTCCATTCATCATTGTTAAGCTGCACTTTAAGAAAGTTTCATTGCCCGTAAATGCTCAAATCATAAGCAGCTGCACATGATATCATTTAGAGTGCGGTTGCGTAACGCACGTTTCCCCCGAGCTTTGTCCTTAAGCTGCAGCCTGACAGGCATCAGCCACAACCAGCCTGCTCTTTAAAAAGAGCCTTGCGCAGCGTTTCTACGTTTAGCAGCTGAACCAAACTTCACAAAAGCGGCCAAAAAGAATTGGTAAAAGGTTGGGATAGATTGACTGTTTCCAAATTGGAATACTAATGATGATCTTTAATGAAGCCTGACAGTACAATCTGCTTCTTATTGTTCCCTAAGTGCTGGCTACTGATCATATTCACTGGCTTTAGGTGACGGGGACAGACAGGGACAAATGGGCCCCACTGGTGAGCCGGATTGGGCACAGCTGATCTTTCAACACGGATTAAATTAATTAAAATGATTCTCACATCAGAAGAATCAATCTTTTTATTTGTTATCATCATAGTGGTTATTAATTTTGAATGATGTCTAATTGGTGCCACTGCTGTTTGGGTCAGCTGGCTCGGTAATCTTCTTAGTGAGCAGTAAAGAATACATAATTTTAACAGCTCTGGCAGGAAGCAGGGGAGCTGTAGAAGGAAAAAAAAAATCACCAACTTATTTAAATATCTTTAATACTGTGGAAGAAGAATACAGAAGGCAGGCAAAATACCTGCAAGACCCAAATCATGAAGTGCTCTTAACACACTGCCAAATCAAGACCCAACCACAGCCACTTTCTCACAAGGGCGTCCTCAGGAAAATGTTTTGTTATAGCGTTGATAATGGTTACAAGTAGAAAACCTTCCTTTCGTTTTCTGGGCAAAGACAGCACCCACATGCACGGTGTGCTCCAGCTGCAGGTGGCACCCAGCCCAGCCATTCCAGTGTTTGGATCTACCTGAACCAAAGATACAGCCAATGCACTCATGCAACCAGTCTTCTGAAATCAATGACCATGACCACAGGCTTAGGATCAGGCGGATCTAGTCTCCTCTGCAAATTTTTGAGGAAGCTGAGCACTTAAAATGCCAATGGAAGTTTAGGAGAAAGTACAGAAGGATCTGGATGTTGACTGGAGTTGCCCATCTCCGCAGTGCAGAAGTTTGGGCTGGATGTGTTATCTTCAGAGCTGTATGCTCAAATAGTTTTAAATGCTTAAAATCATCCCTGCAAGTGGATGTAGGGCTTATTACTTGTTACTTAAATGAACAGAGTAATAGAAGGCCAAGTCTTGTGCCTTATGCTGGGAAACAGATCCTACTGAGGTTAGTATACAGCAGCTCTGGACAGAGCTGGTGTACCATGTAGTTTTTCCTCTTGTTACTTGTGAAAGACTAGTATATGGTTGCCAGGAATGATCTAAATGAGAGTTAAATCTTGGATGATATTCACAGACTCATAGAACAGCTTTGGTTGGAAGGGACCTCGCAGATTATCTAGTTCCAACCCGATTAGGTGTGACCACCTTCCCCTCCATGGCAGCAGCAGTAGCTATGTTTCTGTAAACATTTTATGGGAATCCAAGATGCTCACCCTTACACGATGGCTTAGTCCTGAGAATTTTCTTACATCTTTAAAGCTGTATAAAGTGTCCATCTTTTTGTCTCTGAATCCTGCCTAGGATCACTGTGCACGTTTTCCTACCCAGCAGAGGAGCTAGCCACGCTGTCTGTAACGCCCAACCAGTTCAAGACCCAGAAGATCCAGAAGCACAAACAAGAACTAAAGAGAAAACTCGCAGCCCAGACCAGAAAGGAGATCCAACAGCTGAATTCACAGACTAAACAATGTGACTATTTTCTGGCTACCCACTTTATAACCTCTTCTTGAAAATAGGACAATATAATCCCAAGAATTTCTGTTATTTCAGGGTTCTTCCAAATGATCTCCAATGCTGGATGAGACGCTGCTTCAAATAGTGCAAAATCTGAAGCCTCCAACAAGTTTTTTTCCTTTGAGTCAGACCTGATTGTAAAATTACCACTTACTTTACAAGCTCTAAAAAAAAAACCCCGTCAGATTCCAAGATGCATAACTACATCAAAGGAAAGCAACATGGGAAGAGAGAACCGGTGTGTACACTGAAAACAAAGCTTGAACAGAGCCCAGCTGAACTATTTGCAGAGAAAGCTCTCATCTCTTCTAGCAACCATGATTTCCACACAACCTATTTGGATACTGTCAGATTTTTGTAAAGAAAGCTCATCTCCTAATGGTGGCTTTTAGTTTATCTGTTGACAGGCTTTCTGGAATTCCACATCTCCCCATTCTTTTTGTTCCCGTAAATACTTTCCCTGCTGGAAAATGCACTGATTCCAAACAGCTATAATGGCTAAGTCCTCCAGCAAATGTCTTAAGTACCTGATTTTGAATAACACCTTGTCCGAGGAATTGGTCAGTTGTTAACCTTTAACCCTATGTACCACCACGCAGGAGGAATCCGCTTAAAATTCTCATTGTAAAGATACACAAGAAGCAGCATTATGGCTATTTGACCTCAGGATTTTCTGTAGGTAACTTTTGTACGTAACTTTCTCACATCTTTTTGCAATTGCAAATAATTCTTTAAACAACTTTTCATAGTGCATTTGTTTCCCATTTTGTGTTCCCATTTAGCAGTGAGACAACTGATAATTCCTTCAAAAAAATAAAGTAACAAAAAAAATTAGGATTCAGAAGTGCCTAAGAAAGAAGCCATATTTACTTTCCCTGGGACAGAGGGCAAACTCTGTATGACAGCAGATCTTTCAGATAATAGAGTTATCCCAAGTGGCCAGAACAGTTCACTGGGAAAGGTGAAGAGTCAGGTATAGTCCTGCTTCAGGCATGTACTGAAAAGCAACCCAAATAAGGTGCATAGATGGCATTACGTTTTTATGTAATGCAAAACAAACATCTAGAACAAATATACCAAATGTAAAAGCTTCAGGCAGATAAGAAAACTTGCATGAAAAACAAGTAATTATATCTCCACAGCATATGAAACTTTCTTTTAATTAGAAAACCAGTTAGACTTATCCATTACCTTGCATCTAGGTTGTGGTAGCAAAGGCACTGAAAAGAGCAGTGAGACCTACGTAAAGTTTCAACATATGATGCAGAGGTAAGGCTTTCCTCTGGTAATTCTTATCAGAAAATACCATCGGTGTTACAGTATATTTTGGTCTCAGCTTAAATGTATTTCCAACAACTCTGTTGAAACTGAAATTCTGCTCCTGCCAAACTTGCTGGAAATTTTGCTGCTGACATTAGCACTGCTAGAAAGTAATCACTCAAGAGGAGAATTCCCTTTGCACGTGTAAATGATTCAGTGATAAATGCGCACCAACAACTACTGACCCCTGAAAACAAATGTGTGATTCATCTAACTCCCAACTTGTATTGGAAAGAAGTAGTACTTCAAGCATGACCAAGGAGAGACCTGTTAGCTAACTCATTTACTGCAAGGTATCGCTGCATGTTCAGTAAAGAAGATAATCTATACCTACATACCTCGACACCTAGTTAGTCTTACAGCCCCTGCAATTTTTTATGCTGGAGTATAGGCACTTTCTTTCACACGCATTCATTTTTGCACAGTATACTGGTACAATTTCATAACCAAATCAAGGAGCAACCTTTTCCTTGGATGGAGTGTACATTCTCCTCACAGCATGAGAAGTAATCATCATTGTATTTAAAATTAACAAAGAAACACGCTGCACTTTTATTGTGTGCTTCTGCACGATCAGAATTATTTTGCTCACACACATGGCAAATATTACCAATTTCATAACACCATCAGAACAGGTGTTTTTCCCTAAAGTTTCCCCACTACTTCTGATCTGTTCTGTACTTTTTTCTGCCATATCTTCTGCATTGGTTTAGCTCCACTGCATTTTGTAAATTTAGCTTCTTTCACCATCTCAGCTCTCAAGTAAAACAGTCATCAGCATTCAGAGGTACTGTTCTTTCACTGAACTATCCATTACAAGAAAAATCCTTTCTTCTCATTCCAAAGGGCTCCTTAATATATCTGAGGATTCACGTGCTCTGTGAACATCCAGGAATTCTGGATACTGGGATTTCTAATAGGTCCAAGCTAGGTACGTAGTGGAGGTCTTTTCTCAATCGGCTGTTCCAATTTACTGACCAGGAGGGTAAGAAAACCTTAATAAATGCCATGTAAGCAGATGAGACAGCCTCATTTATCCAAAAGCCGTGGGTTCAAGAGACGGATCTAAATTTATCGATTTTGGACAAGTCAAAATTTGCCTGATTTTGAAATGTCTTAATGTGTAAAAGGACACAAAGGGTTCAGATGCTGAATCTTCCTCTTAAGATACGCATTTAGGTAGGGTCAGCCAGAGCAAACAGGGAAACAATGGATATGTATGCATTAAATCTAAGAGGCTTTGTGTATTTGCATTTGGAGACTCACTTTTTAGCACTTTCTTTAAACCTTTGTCTCAGTCTCCCCGCGTATGATGATGATAATTCCAACTCAGTATTTTTGAAGATGAACTCCAAGTTATTCACTCATTAAAGGCTACCTGAATACCAAGCTTCTCCTAGGACAGCTCAACAGCTTAGCAAGGACCCTGAGTCTTAGGTAACATTTAAATGAAGCAATGAATAATTAGAGGTTCTGTTGTAAGATATCTGACAAAAACTTGGAATGTGCCTTAAAGATCTACTTTGAAATACCTATTTTCATCAGCTGACTGGAGAAAATAAAAGCTATCATTCATTGGGCATCTTCTTTTTGACGAATTTTGGTGCTCTTCAAGTGATGCACTTGGAGATTTCTACTGTACTGCATCTCCCATACATGGAAACAGCTATGCTTCTGTATCTCGTTCATGAAGCCTAGATCTTTGAAATTATGTGCTAATCCTATCTTAATTCCTACTGTAGATTGTGTATAATGGCACCAAAGTCCTTTGAGCAAATACTGAAAATTCCTGTAGAACCTGAGCACATGGCATGCCCTGGTATGTGACCACCTTACTGATGTCACTCCATTTTATACACAGCATCCACACTGGAAAATTTTGCTGCAGTTGATGTGGAGAACAAATGAACTGTGGAGCAGAATTCCTTGTGTAATGAAAGGATGTTTCAGAGAAAAACTACAGGATGAGGAAAATGAAAAAGCAGAGAGTTGCTCTGAACCACCAGACCATCCAGAGCCCCGAACAGATTGCTCATCCCTAGAAGCAGCGGATTTTGTTCTCACTGTACGCTTTGAGGCTGCCCATTCTTTCACAAAAGACAGTTGGCTAGTTGTGATCGAGAGAAAATATATGTTAATCATATTGCCGTGCTCTGCGCTTGCTTCAAAAGTATGCGATCAGTCCATATAAATGTTAAGCAGCCGTTAATTAAACTCCCCCTTTGTCCTACCACAGCAATTTCCCAGGCAGTAGGGGCGGAGGAGCAATCCCCATTTCAGTCATGTGCTGCCGTGTATGGCTAAATACCAAACCAACGGGATTTATTAACTTCATACCTAAGAGCAAGGCATTCGTGTCAGACCCACCGCAGCACTAAGAGATCTCCTGCTGGGCCACAACCGCCGCTACAAATGGCAGGGCCGCGAGCGCAATCACAGCGTGAATGGCCAGACATTAGCCAGCGCCTAATAACCAGTTTACTAACACCTGTATGAGTACTGTATCACGGTGGGGAGGACTGCTGTTAGACAAGCCGTAATCCCATAAGCTTGCCATTTGCATATCCCTCATTAGCTGATTAAAACCTGAAGGAGGCAGGTTTTTGCAGCCGGTGGGTCCATTCCGATGCTCCGTCTGCCTGGGTGGCTCGATAATGAAGTAACGGTGGTGAATGTGAGGTTTATGTGTATGGAAGGGATTAAGAGCATTAGAGTTTGTGTGAACCGATGTTGTCATATTCTCTCTACTGGATCACAGTAATTGGATGGGAGGAGCAAGAGTGGATCCATTAGTTTTGTCTGTTTGCCCAGGAGCTGGGTGCTAGAGATTCAATTTTGCTTCCTTTGGCTCCTTTGCCTTTGTGAAGCATGTCTGCTTTGTCTGGGTGAGCCCTTAGCACCTCTGTACACTGCCCGCACTAAGGCGATTCAGCCACAAAGAAGAAACCTCGGCGACAGCCTGCAGAAAATGCAGCCTGGGCTCAAGTGCTACTTGAGGGCAGCACAATCCTGCCCAGCCCAATCCTGGGAGAGAAAGCGGGAGATAATTGGAATCTATAAACACCTCTGGAGCCTTTTTATTATTTTATTAGTTCTCCACATTTGGGCTTAACAAACCTTGTCATCAAAGAGGCCGTGAGCTCCTTACAAGAAAACTGAATGGCTTTAAATTTCACTGACTTAAGGAGCAATTGTTGAGAGTATTTGCTGGGCTTGCATAATTCCAAAGCAAGAAAAATCCATTTCCTACATTATTTGTACAGCTGGAGTAACCACTCTGTGTGACTGATGATGCAAGATAAAATAAATGCAAGACTGTCTCTCCCATAGTGCCAACAATGCACCTTCGGCGACAGCAATAAGAAAATGCGCCAAACAGTTCCAAAAAGCTCAATGCCAAAGGCAGTCTTAACAGAATGCAAAGCCACAAGTTGTACACAACAGGCACTGATTAGAAACACAGTGTGTTGGGGGCAATATTTTCTATCATGACCATGTCATTCCATCAACAATTCAGAAAATGCTCTCTTCTGATCTAGATATTAATATTTGAAAAATTGCCACATAAATGAAGCTGTAGGGCACAGGAAAGATGGGAGTACTCAGATACAATAGCAAGAATTGAAAGAACATCTAAAGAATATATTTTTCTTAGGTTTTTTTTTTTTTTTTTTATATTGTGTTGTACATGAAGCTTAACACTGTCATTCCGTTAATTAGACCTTCCTGAATTTTGGTATTAAAATCTATCTTTGTCGCATATAGTCTCTTTATTTAGTGCTTTTATCCTAAACAGTAGCAGCTGATCACAAGAGAAGAGAAAGTAAAAGTTGTTTTATTTAGATGTATGAGAAAATGGAAAATATTCTGGCCCTTCGTAATAAACAAATTCAAGAGCAGCCAAAAACAGGGTGGCAGTGCAGCATTAAGGAATACTGCATGATTTGCTCTTGTGTTACATCAAGATCTCCTCATTGGAACAGTTTTATCAGCAAGAAACTAGAATGACACAGACCCTATTTATTAAGCAGTGTTTCAGTTTCACTCTGTATATGATCAATTTAATTGCACACAATTAAAGTGTAATTTTTAGTTATTATCATCACTGATCATGTATTGCCTTTCACCTGGAATTTACAAAGCAATGAGACTACACTGTGCTTCTTACTAGAGAGAAAGTGGAATGTTTAAATTAGAGGCAGTCCAGCATTTACTCCCTGATCCCATACCTGAGTTATATGGGCTTAATTAGTGCCTTCAGCAGGCTGTGAGCTGCCCTGATGAGGCAGCTAAGGGCTGTGAGAACAGTAGCTCTGCATCTTCCTTCCCCAGGCTATAAGGGGATGAGAAAAGGCACAATCAACCTACTTGGAGCCCCTGAAATCCAAACAGGAATGGCAGCTCTCCTGCTACACTTCTCATTTCTGGCTGCCATGCATCCTTGGATAGAAGGGAACACAGGCAGGCTGCCTCTGGGAATTTCAGGAAACTACACAAGGTAGCAGCTGGTCATGCAAGTGACCGCTTGCCTCTCCCAGAGACAAAGCCCTTCATTTCCCCCTTCTCCTTCCTTCTCCCAGCAGGGCACCCACTGCCAGCTAGCTCCTCTGCGGCAGATCCGACAGCTTCAGTTTTGCCTCTAGGGTAGTGCTGCCTATAATACCCAACCCCACGGCTATGAGAAATCAGATCACTGCCACACTGTGTGGATGATTAATGAAAGAGCAGTGGTTGCCAAACTGCTGCTGAGAGGACAACACACATTTGTCTAAATATTATGTTTCCAGAGACTCAAGTTGAGCCAGGACTAGAGACAAAGAGAAATGAGGCTGTGCTGGGGTGAGCTGAAGGCATTTCAGCAGCTCTTTAGGTGCTCTGCTCCACATCTCTGCTGGAGAAATCCAGGAAGGTCCCAGCTTCAAAAGCCAAGTGGGCAGAAATTCCCATCACATCTCTCATTCCTCCAAGCAAAGTTTACTTTTAATTCAGATTATTGGCTTTATAACATAGCCCCAGCTAGCACCGTCACTACTATCATAAAATGGATGCTGAAAAGGCAAATGCTTCTTCAGCCAGTTGGACTATGAGGGCCAACCCTTTCTATGCTGGAGACTCAGACACATCATGCATCTGTTGCAAAACCAGAAGAGATTACAAAATGGAGTTTCCTCTAACAACTGGACTCTGGGGTTGGCTTTGACTCATTCAGACTGATGTTCCTGTATTGAAATTGGAATTCATTTAGGAATTCATAGACTTCGTTTGGGGCTTTTGGATAAAAACACTCTTCTCATTTCTTTATATAAGAGCAAATGCCCAGGTATATTTTCACTATTTACTCCAATAAACTATCTAAACATCTCAGTGCAAATGATAATGTAAGCAAGCTAAACTGTTAGCTTACTAACAGCTCTAACTGGACCAGGTGAAAAAGAGAGAGCATCAAATAAACACCTATGCTTTTAGAAAGCACTGTCTACAAAATCCCACCTGGTATTATCATATAGATTTTTGTGAAGCAAAGTAACCTCTAATTGTAGCTGATGATATTGCAGAATATAAAACATCTGGTAAACGTACTGTGACCTCAGCTCCCATGGCCTCCACTCCTTTGGAATTCGGTCCCGTGGCCTTCAATTCCGTGGCTGCCCATCCCCTGGCTTCAACTTTCACACCCTGTAGCCTCCATTCCTCTGAGCCTGGCCCTCACAGCCTCTTATCGTGTGAACTCAAGTCCCTACGACTCAAATCCCACAGCCTCCAGTCCCATGGCCTCAGCACCTGTCCCGAGGCCTCCAGTTTCATGTTTGCTGTTCCTGCGTCTATAGTCCCATGACCTCAGATCCCATGAGTTCAATTCATATACTCCTCAGCTCTACGGCATCTGGTCCCTCTTGTGGTCTCAGCTTTCATAGCCTCTCTGTCCTCCCATTCCACGGCCTCATCTCCAACAGTCTCCAAACCTCTGTCCCTCAGTCCCAATAGCTTCTAGTCCTGTGCCCCCTAGGCCCACGGCCTCCAGTCTGTAACCTTCAGCTTCCACAGCCTCTGGTCTCATGGCCTCCTACTTATGTCAACTTTACTCCCACAGCTTCCAGTCTCCTGGTCCCATGGCTTCACGTCCTGTGGCCTCAAGCCATGAGATTTTCTGTTCCAGCTAGTTCACCTCTAGGCAAAGCAGATAACTGAAGTTTAGGCAGCAACATCCCCCTGAGAATTTGGATTTGGACAAGAGAAAAAGCTCAGCCCATAAAAAAGAGCTCACACCTAGCCACAGAGAGCTGGCAGTGCTCATCATGGACACCTGTGATCTCACCACAGCCCTAAACCAACTAACTGCGTCTCACTCCAACTCTCACACCAACTTACTCCTTGAGCTGCACTCCTCCTGCTTCTGCCTCTCTTCAAGCCAACCTTTTTTTATTTTTACTAAGTATTCATAATGAATTTGAAGCCGCTTATTATTAATATTATTAAGGGTCACACACTTTATTCATGGGATACATCTTGCTGCCAAGCTGACTTTATGTGGAAAAAGTCTTCTAAAATGACTGCAATAAGCTGTAAGAAAAGGCTGCCAAATGAATCATGTTGTTTCTGCACGGTGGTAAATTCCAGAGCATATAATAATGCTCCCAGTTGTTTGTTTGAATCATCCAATGATGCTATGGGCACATTTAGCTGATGTACCAACACTAATGGACCGTGCCATTCTTGGAGCTAGAATTATTCAATATCTCATAAAAATAAACAGCTTTATTGCTGGGCTCATGAACGATAATCCCACAGAAGCAAATCATTAATCAAAGAATGTATCAAGGTAATTACCAAACCAGGGATCTGTTTTATGGAATTTGTGGATTTGCGGTTATATTATGTTCTTCCTACACAAAGCTGGCAGTGGTTGCCTGCTGCTGAAAGCACTCTGTGCCATCAAGGATCAGTCCTAATGAATCACAGAATCACCAAGGTTGGAGAAGACCTCCAGGATCACCCAGTCCAACTGTCCACCTACCACCAGTATTGCCCACACGTCCCTCAGTGCCACATCTCCATGGTTCTTGAACACCTCCAGGGATGGTGACTCCACCATCTCCCTGAGCTGCCTGTTTCAGTGCACTACCACTCTTTTGGAGAAGTTTTCCTAAGATCCAACCTGAACCTCCCCTGGCAAAGCTTGAGGCCATTTCCTTCCATCCTATCACTGTTACCCAGGAGAAGAGGCCAACTCCTACCTTGCCATAACCTCCTGTCAGGCAGTTGTAGAGAATGATGAGGTCTCCCCTGAGCCTCCTCTTCTCCAGACTGAACCACCCCTGCTCCCTCAGTTGCTTCCCATAACACTTGTGCTCACAGTTCTGTTGCCCTTCTCTGAACATGCTCCAGGGCCTCAATGTCTTTCTTATAGTGAGGGGCCTAACACTGAACTCAGCATTCAAGGTGCGGCCTCACCAGGGCTGAATACAGAGGGACGATCACCTCCTGCTCCTACTGGCTACACTAATGCTGATACAAGCCAGGATGCTGTTGGCCTTCTTGGCCACCCGGGCATGCTGCTGGCTCATGTTTAGCTGAGAGTCGACCAACACCTGCAGGTCCTTTTCCTCCACACAGCTCTCAGCCACTCTGCCCCAAGCATGTTGCGTTGCCTGGGATTGTTGTGGCCAAAGCGCAGGACCCAGCACTTGATCTTGTTGAATTTCATTCCATTGGCCTCAGCCCAGCAATCCAGCAGTAAAAACAACAGTACTCAGGCAATCCATGTTCCTTACTGCACTGTCAGTGCACTTCCTGCACAGAAGATTTTCCTGTCACTTTTTTTTTAGCACAAACACAGATATCTAAGTGCTACTGATTTGAAAGGACAAAAAAAAACCACTTGTTGCACTCACTGCATGTTTTTACTTAACAGGGCCTAGTTTTGAAATCAGAAGATTCTGACTCACACAGAGCTGCTGTGTTTTTATCCGTTTAATTCATCGCAGAGTGTGAAAGAAGCCCTCCTTTAGACATTTTCCAATCCTGGGCTTTGCCAGAGACTACGTTCCTTGTGAATAATGACAGAATGAAGTACAGAATGAGGGCACAGGGCTGTACTTCTCCTCTCTTCAAAACCTTTGTGTATGAAGTCTAAAATCAGTTTTAAAAGTGGAAACATTTTGCACTCATTTCTTTGCTTGTATGTCCCATTTCCACCAGTTTTGACAATTCATTTCCTGTTTCTAGTCAGCACCACCGTTCCCTTTGCAAGCACTGCTGTGACACGGCCCTAGGGCTCAACACCCCCATAAGAATCACACACATTTAGCAAAAAGCTTTGCTGCCCACTGAGAACAGGGAGGGTTAATCAGTGCGTGAGCACAGCCCCCAGTGCCCATACCATACTGCAGTGGGTGTGAGAGGTGGGTCAAGCAGCAGGGTGTGTAAGTGCTATCCCTCTCTGCTCAGGAGACCTGCTCTCCCATTCGCAGTCTCTGAGACCTCAAGTTTAAACACGGTCTCCACCAGACAGCGGGCTTACCCCAAGAAGACCGTGGCGACCCAGACGGAGGGCTTGCCAAGAGATGTAGCAGTTCAGGTCTCAGGCTGCAGGGAGCGCCTGAGCCTGCTGCTGCCGGGGGAGGGTGGCAGGGATTCCACCTGTGTGAGGTGTGAGCAGGTGGATGAGCTGCTCAGTATGGTAGTGGAGCTCAAGGAGGAGGTAGAGAGATTAAGAACCATCAGGGAGTGTGAGCGGGAGATAGACTGATGGTGTAACCCTCTGCAGGAAAGACACTGGAGAGATACCCCCCAAACAGTGGTAGATCTTCTCACCTGCCATAATCGAGATGAGGGAAACAAACTGGGAGAAGAGGAAGAATGGAAACAAGTTCCTGGTCAGCGATGCAGGCAACCCACATCCCGGCCAACCTTGGTTCCCCAGGTGCCTCTGTGTAACAGGTTTGAGGCCCTGGAACCTGAGAGAGAGGTGAGTGAGGATGCAGGAGGAGGTCTGCCTGTGAAATTGCCTAGGGTGAGGCAGTCGACTCCACGCCTTGAGACTGCCTCCACCAGGAAGGACAGAAGGGCAATCGTCGTAGGTGTCTCTCTTCTGAGAGGAACTGAGGGCCACATATGTCAGCCTGACCCTACCTGTAGGGAGGTGTGATACCTCCATGGGGCCCGGGTCAGGGATATCTCTAGAAAACTCCCCAGTCTGATTCACCCCTCTGATTATTACCCCTTATTAATAGTTCAGGCCAACAGTGATGAGGTTGCTGACAGAAGCCTGAAGAGTATCAAAAATGATTTCAGGGGACTGAGGCAGTTAGTTGAGGTAACAGGAGAACAGGTGGTATTTTCCTCTATCCCTTCAGTGACAGGGAAGGACACTGAGAGGGGCAGGAAAACCCATCCTATAAACACATGGCTGAGAGGCTGGTGCAAACGCAAGAATTTGGGGTTCATTGATCATATGGCAGTTTACTCAGCACCTCGCCTGAGGTCTACTGATGGGTCTGTCCTGTCTCAAAGAGGGAAACGGATCCTTGCCCAGGAGCTGGCAGGACTTATAGAAAGGGCTTTAAACTAGATAAGGAGGGGGACGGGGATAAAACCAGGCCTTCAAGAGGTGTGCCTAATGGGATTAGGGGTGAGGCAAAGGGCTCCGCTGAAGTGTGTCTACGCCAGTGCACACAGCATGGGCAACAAACAGGAGGAGCTGGAAGCCATCGTGCAGCAGGCAAACTATGACTTAGTTGCCATTATGGAAACATGGTGGGATCACTCTCATGACTGGAGTGCTGCAATGGATGGCTACAAGCTCTTCAGAAAGGATAGGCAAGGAAGGAACGGTGGTGGCATGGCTCTCTATGTTAGAGAGTGTTTTGATGTTATCGAGCTTGAGGCTGGGAAAGCTAAGGTTGAACCTCTATGGGTAAGGATCGAGGGAAGGGCTGATAAAGGCAGGCATCCTGGTGGGGGTCTGTTATAGACTGCCTAACCAGGATGAAGAGGCAGATGAGGCGCTCTACAAGGAGCTGGCAGAATTTGCATGATTGCCAGCCCTTGTCCTCATGGCAGACATCAAATTCCCCAGTATATTCTGAGAATACAACTCAGTGCAGAAGCACTATAGGAGGTTCCTAGAGTCAATGGAAGATAACTTCCTTCTGCAGCTGGTGAGAGAGCCTTCCAGGGGAGGTGCCCTGCTAGACCTGCTGTTCACAGAGAAGGTCTGGTGGGAGATGTGGAGGTGGGGGGCTGCCTTGGACAGAGTGACCACAAAATGGTAGAGTTCTCAATTCTTGGTGGAACCAGGAGAGGGGACAGCAAAATTGCTGCCTTGGACTTCCAGAGGGCAGCCTTCAAATCGTTAAGGAGACTGGTAGGGAGGGTCCCTTAGAATTCAGTCTTGGAGGGTAAAGAGGTCCAGGAAGGCTGGTCGCTCTTCAAGAAGGAAGTCCTGAAGGCGCAGGAACAGGCCGTTCCCCTGAGCTGTAAGATGAGCCAGCGGGGAAGAAGAGTGATGGGGATGAACAGGGAGCTTTTCCTGAGGCTCCAGGAGAAAAAGAGAATCTACCCCCTGTGGAAGAAGGGACGGGCAACTCAGGGAGAGTACAAAAATGTTGTTAGGATGTGCAGGGAGAAAATTAGAAAGGCAAAGGCCCAGCTTGAGCTCAACTTGGCCGCTGGGGTAAAGGGGAACAAGAAACTCTTTTACAAATATATTAACAGTAAGAGGAGGACCAAGGAGAATCTCCATTCTTTACTGGACGTGGCTGGGAATGTGGCCACTGAGGACAATGAAAAGGCTGAGGTTCTCAATGCCTTCTTTATGTCTGTCTTTGAAAGTCAGACCAGTTATCTTCAGAGTACTCTACTCTCTGACGTGGAAGTCTTGGATGGGGAGGAGAATAATCCCACCATGATTCAGGAGGAAATGGTCAGAGACCTACTACTCCACCTGGACTGCCACAAGTCCATGGAGCCAGATGAGATCCAAGAGTACAGAGGGAGCTGGCGGAGGAGATAGCCAGGCTGCTTTCCATCATCTATTAGCGTTCCTGGTCAACTGGAGAGGTCCCAGAAGACTGGAGACTTGCCAGTGTGACTCCCATCTACAAGAAGGATCGTAAGGAAGATCCGGGGAACTACAGGCCTGTTATCCTGACTTCGGAGCCAGGGAAGGTTATGGAGCAGATTGTCTTGAGGGAGATCATGCGGCATTTGCAGGACAACCAGGGGATCAGGCCCAGCCTGCACGGGTTTGTGAAGGGCAGGTCCTGCCTGACCAACCTGATCTCCTTCTATGATTCAGTGACCCACCTGGTGGATGGGGGAAAGGCTGTTGATGTGGTCTACCTAGACTTCAGCAAAGCCTTCGACACTGTCTCCCACAGTATTCTCCTGGAGAAACTGGCAGCCCGTGGCTTGGACAGGTACACTCTTTGCCAGGTAAGGAGCTGGCTGGAGGGCTGGGCCCAGAGAGTGGTGGTGAATGGAGTTAAATCCAGCTGGCGACCGGTCACCAGTGGTGTTCCCCAGGGGTTGGTGCTGGGGCCTGTCCTCTTCAATATCTTTATTGATGATCTGGATGAGGGCATTGAGAGCACCCTCAGTAAGTTAGCAGACGACACCAAGCTGGCAGGAAGTGTCGATCTGCCTGAGGGTGGTAAGGCCCTGCAGAGGGATCTGGACAGGCTGGATCACTGGGCTGAAGCCAATGGGATGAGGTTCAACAAGACCAAGTGTCGGGTCCTGCACTTTGGCCGCAACAACCCCAGGCAACACTACAGGCTTGGGGCAGAGTGGCTGGAAGACTGTGTAGAGGAAATGGACCCGGGAGTATTCGTCGATGCTCAGCTGAGCATGAGCCAGCAGTGTGCCCAGGTGGCCAAGAAGGCCAATGGCATCCTGGCTTGTATCAGAAATAGCGTTGCCAGTAGGAGCAAGGAAGTCATTGTCCCTCTGTACTCAGCCCTGGTGAGGCCCCACCTTGAGTACTGTGTCCAGTTTTGGGCTCCTCACTGCAAGAAAGACATTGAGGCCCTGGAGCGTGTTCAGAGGAGGGCGACGAAGCTGGTGAGGGGTCTGGAGCACAGGCCTTATGAGGAGCAGCTGAGGGAGCTGGGATTGTTCAGTCTGGAGAAGAGGAGGCTCAGGGGAGACCTTATCGTTCTCCATAACTACCTGAAGGGAGGCTGTAGTGAGCTAGGGGTTGGCTTCTTCTCTCTTGTAACTACTGACAGGACGAGGGGGAATGGCCTCAAGTTGTGCTAGGGGAGACTCAGGAAACACTACTTTTCTGAAAGAGTGGTCAGGCACTGGAATGGGCTGCCCAGGGAGGTGGTGGAGTCACCATCACTGGAGGTGTTCAAGAAACGTTTAGACATTGTGTTGAGAGACATGGTTTACTGGAGTTATATCGATGGTAGCTGGACGGCTGGACTGCATGGTCTTGTAGGTCTTTTCCAACCTTGCTAATTTTATGATTCTATGACTCTATGAAACCATTCATATCCTTCACTCTTCACCTCTTTTCTTTCATGCCTCAGGTGTGCATGGCTCACAGCTCACATCTAAAATGGGCAGAAGGCTCATTCTCCAGGTTATCCTTATCATCCATCCTTATCCTGGCATTCTTATGATCAGTAAAACCTGTAGACAGTGAAAATAAAGGGATCCTACACTGTACAGGGCCTTTAAACAGCAGCACTGGCATCCATATCATCTGATGTGGCAAAGAGTGACAGCACTACTGGGAGCAAAGGAAAATTCCTCATCTGAGCTAGCCAGCATCTCTTCAGGCTTACATTTTATTTTTATGAGTGGTTCACAGGAACAGACAGGGTGGCCAGAGCCATACGTTGGACATGAAATGCTGGGAGGTTTGTGAAGGGCACTTCTATCTTCCCAGTCCTGAGAGCCACCCGATGCGGACAGCTGTCACTGTGCAGCTGTGCTGGCCTCTCTGCCCGCAGGAAATGTGTTCCCACTGCTCAAGCACCCACAGCTGCTCAGGATCAGCTGCAGAGGGCACTCAGTGGGGATCGTTTCAGCTCTGAGAGGAAAATCAAAGCATCAGTTCAGGATGACACTAGAGAGAACAGCTGAGGCTCAGCTTCACTTTCAAGTCATCTCCAGATCACTGTGGCTGATTCAATTCTTTTTTGAGCTGTTTCTCCCTGTCTGTTTAGTGACAGTCCCTACCAATGATCTCTGCATTTCCTCTAACCTAGTGAAAAAGAAGTGACTTTTATATAACTTGATAACAGAGAAATGAATTGCCCTGCCGCACCACTACAATTTAGTGTTCACATCCTGGGATACATTTTTTTAAGGTGTACATCACCTTAAAAACCCTTTACCATAGCACTATATTCAGTTTCAGCATCATACAACAAATACACAAAGAAAATTATGTAAAAGTTGGGATCTGAAGCCACAAGACCTCTAAGATCTATTCAATGAATCTACAAAATCAAGAGAGTCTAATAAGATCTGGCAATCAACCATTTAAGCAGAATTCAAATGTATTTAATCATATTAGGGTAACAGAAGCAGAAAAGATGGCTACATTGGTCAACTTGGTTTGTGGTAAGAGGTTCATTGTAATAGGACTCTTTGGAGAGGTTTGAAGTTAATTCTGCATGAGCTTGGGACCACTCTGTGAGGTCACAACTTCTTATCAGCAGCTTCTTACATCTGGGGCAGAAATGAATTGTCAAAGGTTGCGTGTTACATCAGCCAGGTCCCAGATACAGTCAGAAACTTATTTATTAAAAGTATGGCTATTGCCTAAGTTTCTAAATAGCACTCTGACCTCGATGTGGCACCTATTACCAACACTAGCAGGGCACAGTGTACCACTCCAATGCTTGTGAAATGTTGAGACTGCTTTCAGTCTCCAGGTGTCCTGCTTATCTGGGAAAACGGCCTTTCCTACACAGAATGTAAGTTTGCTGAAGATATTGAATTAATTGCTGAAGGCCCTGAATTTATTGCTAGGTATCAGGCTGTTCATGGACCCCTGTGTTGGTAGCTTCTTTTGTTAGCATCAGCAAAAACATTTTCTGAGACATAGACCTTCGGTACATAAAACCACACAATTTTTCAGCACCTATTGAAATGAATGCTTTTTTTTTTTTTTTTCCCTGAAGGGGAATCAACACTGTAGCTTGATTTTAATGCTTTTTACTAAACTATAGTCATGTTTTGAAGACTAAGCCTGAAGTCAAGACCTTGACTATTCAAGGCAGAAGGACAGAACAAGGAGTGCCCTTAAGACAAAGAGCATTATAGCCTGTTAAAACAGGCCCATGGGTTGGGATTACTTAACTGTCAATCAGCTGATAGTCACTCTCTGTCAGAACTTCATTACCCCTGACTGTGCTTTCCCTTACATAGAGAAGATAGGAGGTGCAGAGGTCACTGACTCACCTCTAGACACAGCCCTTGCTCTTCCCCTTCCCTAGCCAAGCATGAAGCAGTGCAGCTGACTGAGGAGACATAGTCTGGGAGTTCCTCTGTGCCTCCAGACACTTCCCTGCATCTACCTAAAGCACAACTAACCAAAGCTAGGGGAGAAAAAAAAAAAAAAAAGAAAGGCTTTTTGGGGAACAACACATGGATTTGAAAACTCTGAGTTTAGCTGAACACACAGTTGCATTATTTAACACACGTTCACCCCTTGTTCTGTCTGCTCTGTCCCCACCATTTACTGCTAAACAGGTCCCTTATCTTTATTGATCACTTAATTTATCTTTTCTTAACTCCCCTTGCTCCGTCTGGTGCCGTGTGTCCAAGGTATTGAGGCTAAACATCCGTCTGTTCATACTGTCATGACTGGTTTGCCTTTGAAAGAATAGGGGGAGCAGGTGGTGTGACTAAGTAGACCCTCGACAGAATAGGGGCACCATTGCTGTGTCCTGTCCCAACCTGCCAGCGATTCCCCACCCTCCCAACTGTTCCACATTAAAGCAGTCAACTGTGGCTTTACAGTCCAAGTTTTACACAACCGTTTTACAAACCAGGAAGAATTTCTTTTGTTGAAAACCTTTTGTTAGGCAGCACGGAATGGGAGGGGTGGCGGGGTAGAAGGAGCGGAGAAAGTCCGTTCTGAGACTGAGTGCATTTTAATGTGTTTGTAGATATACACTACGTGGTGTGCCAAGCCACTGAGCCCATTTTGTCTGTATCACCGAGCTGCTCTTAAGCTCTCTTTCAAAGCCCTTGCACAATGTGTCTTTCAAATATATCCATCTTTTAAATGTTCTGGGGGGCTTTTACTGCTAAGAAAGTGTGTTTATGGTACAATTTTGTTTTACTAGGGCAAGCAAGACTGAAAGCAACCTAATAAAATCAGCTCCCGTAATTTCTGTGTTTCTTTTTCTGATTCAGTACAGAATATCAACTTTTCAGTATTGCAAAATGATTGGAAATCCATCTAAACGGATGGGTAGCCCTGGAGAAATGTCCATATTCCAGTTTCCAAATAATCTTCCTGTAGGCACCATGCTGCTTCTGATCCCATACATCATAAATCCTCACGGGGCTCAGTGGTTCTTGTTTCAATGCAGATTTAGGAAAGCACTCAGACATGTGGGTTGTCTCTGAGATAACATCCCTGAAATGGTTCACGAGAGACAGAACATTGAGGAGCTCACAAAACTGAGCCCAGAAAGAGCAAATATTTGTTACAGCTGCACAACTAATCTGGCATCACTGCCAGGGCGCTACAAATAGTTGCAAACAAAAGCTGAACTTGCCAAATTCTTCTGACCTGCTTTTCTTTTTTTTTCCCCTCCTCTCTGTGAGAATTTGTTAGCTAGACCACTCACAAATTTTTCAAACAGAAGATTTGGGTATTTTCCACATTTTCAAAGGGAAACTACAAATTTATGCCTATTTCCATTTGCACCTGGATCTTTTTTGCACAGGCAAATATGTACTGAAAGCTCTATTCCAGGCAAAATTGTAGGCTGAGAGACAGAATTTTATTAAGATTATTAATAAATTCAAATCTTCAGTCAGTTCCTCAAATCTTCTAGTTGTACAGAGAAGAAAAATAATGCAAAAGTTGTCTTCTTCCCTTTGGAGACTTGTCAGTCTCTTGTCACCCTCCCCCTCACCGTCACACTGCAAAGGAAAGACAAAAGCTGAGCCTCTGCTCCTGCTGTAGTCAAATATCACCCAAACTGCTGGGTCCTGCAGCAACCACAGAAATCAGGGACTGTTGCCTCAAGGAGGAAGGATCCACATTTCCTACAAGACTGCTGGGAAAGGACTGAATACTCATCCTCCTAAAAGCTTTATTTTCTGCTAGGAGCCTGATCCTCTCAAACACGCAAGTAACTGACTTTTAAGTTCAACTGATACAGAGAGTACAGCTCAGGATTATCTTTCTTTCTCTTCTTGATTTAAAAAGTAATGAAGTAAAAGCACAAAAAAAACAGAGCTAGAATGAAATGTTTTGAAATAAATATACATTAAAAAAAGAAGAATATAAATGTAGTAGAAAAGGGAACGCAGAAAAGAGAAAGACTGTGTTCAGAGAAACCCTGTCATATTTCCACAGCCCCTTCAGTAACCTAGTGGCTAGGTCACTCAGAAGACTCAGTTTCAAAGTTTCCTCTTCTTGAAAGGACCTGAAGGTCTAAAATAAGTACTAGAACCACCAAGCACTATGATGACACAGATGGCTTCTTATTGCCAATCACTGATATTAATGTGATTCCATTTTGCATTAAAGAGTCAACGATCCTTTGTAGCTTGCATCAGAAGTATCTTTTCTCTGAGACCAGTGCCCTAACCACGAGGCTCTTCAATTCTTCTTCACTTAGTACTCAGTGAAACATCACCTACAAGAAAGATGGGAAGCTCCCCTCCCCTCTCTGCTGTTTCATGCCATGGTGCCTAGGCCATCACCATGGCACAGAAGGAAGACAAGGATTTGATTTGATTTTTCCCATATGAAAGAGAATACTGAAAAACACACTGAGGAAAAAAAAAAGTCTCCAAAAATGTGAGTAAATATTCTGTCATACAATGCTGGATATAAGGAGATTGCTATGGTTTATTTTCTGTCAAAATTGTTTCTCAAATGCAGCAAGGATTTCAAATAGTTTCTTGATAACCAAGAATATTTTTGGACTAGATGGCCTTCAGAGGTCTCTTCCAACTCTAAGGATTCTATGATTTTACAGCAAAATTGGTGGACAGTAGTACACCACAAAAAGTCTGCCCAGTCCTAGAAACCATTGCTACGGAGATGAGGATAAGCATCACCAAAGATAAAACACCAATATTGTATGGAGACTGAGAAACAGGATATCTACAAGTTTAAGAGTCTTTCTGATTTAAGAAGTGTATTAAGCCACTTTCTCAATACCAGCCAAAAAAACTGTAGTAACAAAGCTGGAGCTAAATCATCCTACATCTATAGTCATTTCAAAGAGACTAACTTTATACCTATTTCAGAAGAACTCTGTCTCAAATAGAGCATTATCTGTAAGTCACCAAGTTGCCTTCTCACTGTAAAATCAGAAAAATCTTCACACACATTAGAAAATGCTTCTGGATTGCTCGTATTACAATCGTATGTGATATCTCTGTTACCATACTTCACAGTAGTATTTTGTTCCTACTTATTTACCAAATGTTGGCTAGTTTTTCTCAAATGTGTACATGAAATTTAACTACATATTATGTACAACATTTAAAAAGTGGGTGAAAAAACAGGCATGGAGTCCACAATCACTCTATTCTAACTACTTTTACAGGTTAGTTTATGTTTCTAGCATCTCTTTATACACAATTTCCTTGAGGAATTAATCAGGTAAAAATTAATTCTTGTATTTTACCTTGTATTACAGCACTAAAGACAGACAAACAACAGAAGAGCTAGATAGAGCAAGTGTGAAATTAGACATAGATGCCACAGTGCTCCTAGCAACTTGCAACATGAATATGAACTAGATAGCAAATTATCTAAAAAGATCTAAAATGAGTCTCATAATCTTTCCAGTCCTTTCTGGATATTTGTCTCCATCACAAAAGCCACAAAACCTTATGGCACCAAGTTAGAACTGATGTTTTCAGAGAGGCTTATTGCTGGCAAGGCACAGATGTTGTAGATCAGAATAAACTGTACTGGCAGATTTGCTGTAGACAAGGTTAAATGGCAACTAGCAAAGCTGTCTACAATCAACAGTGCTTCCTTTCCAAGAAAATCTGAATTAAGCTAGCAAAACATCCCAGCCTATGGATGAGAGAAACATGATTTTCCAAGGCAGTCAGCTATATGCACCTAATTAGTCAGAGGCAAGAACAAGTTTCCTCCACTAGTATGTGCAGACTTCAAAACATTTTATGTGGATTTTGCTTCTTCTCTGAAACTGTTGTCACTTGGTTCATACATTGAACTTGGTATAACTTGATTAAAAGTCATATACTGAGAGGCTTAATATACATAACGCCTTAATTTTACTTTCCAAATGGCTGAACAAAATCAAAGGGAGAGAAAAAATAGTATCTTCAACTTATCCCAATGGAAATGTAATATTTATGTAACTGTGTATAATCATTTCAAGTATAATTTAATACATCCCTTTAACAACCCACAAATTATCACTTGACAAGTAGAAATAATAGCTCTTTTTGTTAAAAAGAGAAAGCATGTGAAGACTAAAGGTTAAACAGGTCTTTTCATCATGATAAATCACTGGTTAATGAGCCTGGTATTGTTGGGTATTATACTTGCTCACTTTAATGCCATTACCTTCTGGTTGTAAAGCTGACACTACTAATGATCTTCATTCTTTGAACTTTTCCACAATATTGACTGGTTGCATAGAGCAGATGTTACTTGGATTTGACTGCAAAATTGGCAATTCTTCTGAAGCCTGAAGCAGCCCTGAAAAGAGTGGTATACAATGTATTTTGATATCTCTAAGTCAAAAGATACTCTTCTCTAAGAGCATCTGCTATTGCTTTTGCAGTTTCTCTATGTCACACAAAAATCAGACAGGGTAAATACCCTCTGTCTATTATTTCATCTGTTTTCAGCAGTTTCTGTTTTTCATAAACTTGCAGTAATGGAGCGAGCCAACACAAGAAAGTTGGCATCTACTCTCTGTTTTTGGACCAGCATCACAGCAAGCACAAGCGAACGACTTTTCAGTTCGGTATTTCACATTTCTCCTTGGTGTTCACCGGGGGACTTGGAGGTCAACAGGGACTGACCAACATCAGTGGGCCAAGTGCTCACAGCACGATGCAGAAGTCCTGCGAACATGTGGTGGAGCCCAGTTCTCCAGCAGGTGGTCAGGAATAGTGAGGAGTTACCTGACACCTCCTTAACATTGAGGGCTGTCTTTATTTCTCCCACCATCCTTAGAGAACGATGGAAGACTTAATGGTAAGACAAAGCTGGGATGGCTGAGTTTAGTTTAGACCTGATGCAGTGTGGAAGCTTTGTTCCTTTCATTGCCTGGCTTCGCCCTTTCCTTACACCTCTTCTTGATCTGTTCTACTGGATCTTAGATTTAGAAGACACAGACCACAGAACAAAATTCAACCATTAGGAAGACAGGGGTAATTTTATCTCAATTCGCATAAAGTTTTGGGCCAGAAAGATATTGATGCAACACTGAACAGAAATGGGACAAGCAAACACACCATCCTAGCAGGTCAAAGCTCCAACTATTACACCCTTGGTGCACACAGCCTTTGTACAGCTTGGTGCAGCAGCAAGCACAAGAGCTGCATAGCTTGGCTGATGGAAAGGCCATACTCTGCCCTCTCTGCAGTGCTATGCTCTATCTAGCAGATTTCAAGGACTTCTGGATTCTTTTGTGCCTTTATGTTTATTTTTGTGTTTCTTCCAGTGAGAGGTGGGAGATGGAGGAGAATAAGGACATCATGGGTTTTATGGATACATTCTGGTTATGGAGTTAAACTCCACGTGAGGCAAAATAAGGGCAGTTTCTCTAAAGAAAAAAAAAAACAAATACTAAAGCATCCCCTCTAAAAAAATCCAAGCTCCACCAGGCATTGTGCAGGTACTGCTAACAATTCACTGGTATATACAGAACTCTTCATTTCTTAAGTGATTCATGAAAGTTTAATAGTGAAGGTTGAATCCTTTACCTGCATGCAGAGGTTAAGGAAAATGTCAGTAATATTAATGTCATCATATATAAGTGTAAAATTGAAATTTCCCACTTCTCACCTCTGCTTCTATTTAATTCAGCTGGATTGGGAAAAAATCTTTTCACATACCACAGCTATCACACCAGCACTGAAGGCTACCTGAGCTGCACAGGGGGTCCCTTAGTTAAAGAACATAGTTACTCAGATACGTGTTAAATCCTGAACGTGAAGGAGACAGCTGAAGCCTCAGTAAAATAAAGATTTCACATGAGAAACAATTAGGTAGACATAATTAATTTATTTAATGAGGGAGAAAGGGAAATATGGTTTTAGTAAGTCCACAGACTACAACCTTAGTATTTCTCAACTGGAAATCATTATCTCCAACATTATGATGTATTTGTGCCTAGTGTGGGCCTTGTCCTACTGTCAGAGTAAAGCTGCCACTTCTCTTGGCTTGACACGATGAGAAACATTTTTTATAGCACTTCCAAAGCCAATGTTATATAGATAAAACATACATACATATATATGTAATATTGTATATATGCATATAATAACTTTGATATCATAACAGCAGGCTTGCAAAACACAGCTTGTCTTACACTCTAGGTATAAATACTCACTGAGAATTCATCAAGCACATGGAACAGGAACTTTTGACATGCAGAAGAGTGGGGTATGAAGTGCAGCCAATTTTTTCTTTGTTCCTGTCTACAAAGTGTGTTTTTCATCAGGTTGGTTAGAATACTTTGAAACCTGTTCTTGATAAAGAGTGACTTTCCAAAAATCATTTTTATTGTGGATAATATCACAATTGTTTGGGGTTTTTTTTGGCTTGTTTTTCACCCTTTGCTTATCAATTTAAATATTTTCCAATTTATTGGTAAAGTAACACAGAATAGTGACTACTGCCTAGAAAAAAGAAAGCACTTTGAGTATTGATTGTGGACCACAACACAAATGCTCCATGTATTTTAAGATTAAATTCTATCCAGATCCAGTGCATTTAGTGATGCCAGCATTACAAACCACTCTCATTCAGTGTTATGTTCTCAGACAGCCTTTATTTTTTGCCTTGAAAAAGCTTTCATTAAGAGCTATTTCTGGTATTTTTCCTGGATGAGAAGCAAGACCAGTGTCTGAATGTCTGCACTCTTGTAGACATTCAGATATAGTTTAGTACAGTGTAGTAGAGCACTTTTGCATTATTTGGGCTGCTAAAAATCACTAGTGGTAAATACTTTCGCACAAGCTAATGCAAATTGTCCAAGCAAGGCTTTGTTAGACAAACCATATTTACCACAGGGGCAGACCATTGTGAGCATCACTTTCACAGAGAGAAGAGATAACTTCTTTAGTCAAAGGTAATGCCTCATTCCACATTTCTCTACATCCTAAGTGACTCCACGGTTCCATTTACATGTCTTGATAGTGAAAACCAGAACTACGCATTGAGTAATGCCACTGAAGCTGTCTATCTTGGCCTCAGGGTTTGCACTTTCACAGAATCCTCATTCTCTTCTCATCAGATCTGTGATCTGAACAGAAACATCTGACTTCATTCTTCTTCCCATCCAAAGCAGCTAGCCCAATTCCCTCTTAGCTTGCCTCCCTAAATCAGACTTCCATTAAAGTAGTATGCTAATCAAAATATAACACGCAATGCCTTAACTTTCCTATTATACTTCCCTGTTTCTTGAGCCAGCATAAGTGCAAGTAATAATTATACATACATAAAACAGAAATGCTCAGTATGCAACGTAACATATGATTAAGCACGCTGTTCATTTAACATGTCTTCATGTGTCTTACATGAGGCTTATCTACAGAAGTCCAGAAAAGCTTTGGTATGGCAGCAGAATTGGTGGAAAATATGGGCAGACGATCCAACAGAAATGTTTCCCCAGAGCACGCACACACACACACATTCATGCAGCCTCCCCCTCTGCCTGCAACCCCCTATTACTTGACCACATTCAACCCCACTGGCCCTTTGCCTTTGACCTCTTTCTGCCACTGCCTCTGATTTTGTATTTGTTTTCTGAGGACTTATTATCAATCACTTCTAAGTACCTTTAAGCAGGATGTTTAACCCAGACATGTGAAAGTAGGAGATCCACCCAGAGAAAAAGTCACTGGCTACAAATCACAGTTTCTATCCCTTAAGATACTAAAGCCAAAAGAAAAAGAAAAATGAAAAAGAAAAATAAAGAAGTTGCATGTGTTCCAGATGCCAGAATGTGCATTAGGATTGAAGCGCCTCGTAGCATCATCTACTTCAATAACCCTCAAACCAAGACTTCTCCTTAGGAAAGTTCAAGTGCTGGTGTCAACTAATTTCTCTTGTACCCAAATGTTGCATTTTATTTCCGCTGATTAGCATAAAATTGGTCCCATTGTCTCAGCTACAGAGGCACACAATGGTGCTAAAGATCCCTGCAGAGGGGAGTTTCTGTGTGTTTCCAGCCCCTGACTTTCCTTTAGAATCCATTAGCCACAGGAGCACTGCATGCTCAGTGCTGGATTTCCATATTTCCATCAAGAAAAATACTATTTTTCACCAGCAACTCCCTGAATATTTTAATTATGTGCCTTCAGCAGACAGAGGAATTATTTTCCATCACTGACTGATGTGGCTGAAGCCATAATATCCCTCTGTAAGAGATTTTTTTTCCTGCTTATCCTTTTATCTGCCAATATCTACTTTCATCTGCCAGTACCTACTATAAAAATGACTTTCTATAATGTGGCTATAATTAAAGTCTCAGTCATCAGAAAATTACACATACATGCAAGAAGCCAAAAAGAGACAAACTTCCCCTACATACTACTGTGAAACATCCAAAAGAGTTTCAAAAATAACTGCCAATAATTATTATTTCACTCCCCTTCCTCTCCTTATTGGTACTTCTTTTCATCTGCTTACATCCTACTACCTTTCCATCTACCTGCTTTGAGTTACACTTGATTTCATTGTTATGGAAAAACATTATTTCTAAAAAAGACTGAATTGTGCTCTACGTTTCCCTGCATGTGATGGGCTCTGCAGCCAGTCCCACATCCCTGAGGGAGAAGGGGGGAAGGAACTGCTCCTCACATAGGATTAGCAAGGGAGAAATCCTGTTGTTTTGTGGTTTTGGTTTTTTTTTTGTTTGTTTGTTTGTTTTTTTTGTCCTAACAAACCTTGCTCTTGGCTTTATTAACTCCTGCTGCCTGCAGCTGTCCTGGCAGGTCATC